>NC_133770.1:137889138-137960497 GCF_003597395.2 Chelonoidis abingdonii
GCTCTCTGTCCAGAAGAGTGCAGTGCTAGGAACAGCTAAGATACTGCGCAGAACCCTCAGACTCCCAGGCCTCTGGTAGAGGACCCGAGGTTGAGGAAGACACATACCACCCATAGGGGTGAGAGGGGAATTTTTTTTTATATAGGCCATGAAGAGCTGGACAGCACCTGGACCAGACATGATCCACACCTACTGGCTAAAGAAATTAATATATAATAAAATTATATATATATAATGCTGCTTAGATACATATAAAAGTATTTTTAAAAATTAGGTAATCAACATTGCCCATTCACAAAAAAATACTATTATATTTGACAACTTAATCACATTATAATTCTTAAATAGCAATGCTTAATCTTATCCCTAGAATATGGTACTTCCAGGGATGAGAAGTAGAAAGAATAGGAACAGGCATTTCCATTAACTTTTTTAAAAACAGAGTCGTGATCTGTTAAATGTATCTATCATCATTGTAAATGAGAATAATTTTACAGGGAAAAACAGTCCTGCCTATGTTGAATTTTGAGAAAACTCAAGACTTTATCCCCTACTTTTGTGATAGTGGGATACAAGGATAAGAGGGCATGAGGAATCCTTCCTTTCCTCCACTCTCCATATGTCCTAAGATAGGATATTAAAAGTGTTTCACATACTTGAAATACATCATTTAAACAAGGCCAGTTGTACCTTAGCATGTGCTAGGTAGTTGAGTAGAAGCCTAGGCTACATGTTAGTTAGCCTGGGTTAGCCATCATATGGTAACCCCCCATCTTTTATCCTAATCTAGACATACCCTCTAAATGCAGCTGTGCAGAGGGCAGCCATAATTTGGCTGACATGCTGTGAAGCATAGCATAGATTTGGAGGAGTTGCCAACTAGTGCTCTAGCAGTGACAGTGCTCTCACACAAAACAGATCTGGGTAGGTCAAAGCATGGCTGAGGAGAGAGAAATAGTGATTAAATCAGATACTCATAAAATACCATCTTAGACTCAGACTTTAAGGTCAGAAAGAACCATTATCATCTTCTAGTCTGACCTCCTGCACAACGCAGGCCACAGAATCTCACCCACCCACTCTTGTAACAAACCCCTGACCTATGTCTGAGTTATTGAAATCCTCAACTTGTGGTTTAAAGACTTCAAGGAGCAGAGAATCCTCCAGCAAATGACCCATGCCCCATGCTGCAGAGGAAGGCGAAAAAAACCCAGGGCCTCTGCTAATCCTCCCTGGAGGAAAATTCCTTCCCGACCCCAAATATGGTGATCAGCTAAACCCTGCACACGTGGACAAAACTCACCAGCCAGACACCCAGGAAAGAATTCTCTGTAGTAACTCAGATCCCACCCTGTCTAGGGTCCCATCACAAGCATTAGCATATTTTAGTGCTAATAAGTCAAAGATTAATTATTGCCAATTAAGTTATCCATCATACCATCCCTTCCATAAAATTATCAAGCTTTAGTCTTATGGAGCCAGCTATGTCTTTGCCCCCCACTACTCCCCTTGAAGGCTGTTCCAAGAACTTCATCCTCTGATGGTTAGAAACCTTTCGTCTAATTACAAGTCTAATTCCTGATGGCCGATTGTACTATCCATGTGTTCTTTTGTCCACATTGTATGGCTAAATAATTCTCTCCCTCCCTGTATTTATTCTTCGACGTATATTTCATGAGGCAATCAATATCTTCCCTCAGCCTTCCTTTGTCTTAGGCTAAACCAAACAAGCTCTGTGAGTCTTGTACTGAAGCGAACGATTCCACTGATGGTGCGCCTCCTGCTGGTGTCATAAGAAATAATTGAACGCGAGTACCGGTCAGACCAAAGATCCATCTGCCCAGGTATCCTGTTACCTGACAGTGGCCAAGCGAGGGTGCCAAGATGGAGTGATACACAGGCAATGATCAAGTGAATCTTCTCTCACCAGCTCCACCTCTGACAACAGTGGTTAGGACACCATGCCATTAACATCTGGCTAATAGCCTTTATGGACTTAACCCTATGAATTTATCTATCCCCCTCTCTCAAACGCTGTTGTATAGTCCTCAGCCTTCACACCTCACTCAGTAAGGAGTTTCCACAACATTGACTCGATGCGCTGTGTGAAGAACGAACTTCCTTTTATTTGGTTTTAAACCTGACTGCCCATTAATTTCATTTTGATTATTGTATTATGGGAATAAGTAAATAACAACTTTTCCTTACTCCACTTTCTCCACATCCATTCATGCTTAATACACCTTCTATCATTTCCACCCGTTTAGTCTCCTCTTCCCAAGTCTGAAGAGTCCTAGGCCACGTCGACGCTATGGCATAATATCGAATTAGCAAAAATATTCGGTTTATAAAACTGAATGATATAAATTCATTCATTGCGGCCACACTAGCACAGTATCGGCGTTGTTGATCCATGGTCCGAGGCGAATGTTGATTCTGAAGCGATGATTTGGTAGATCTTCCCGTAGCTATCCCCATAGTCCCTCTGTCTCCCCCGCCCCTTGAATTCTGGGTTGAAATCAATATGCTCGGTGGTTTGGTTACATGTCAGTCAGTCATTCTTCTCTGGAAAACATCAACTCCTTTCGCGCCATTTTTTCCCTGGATTGCCCTAGCCGACACAATACAACGCACCATGAGCCCTTTCAGTTTTTTTTTTTCGGGTACCGTACTGTGTACTGGATGCCGTGACGAGAGCGATACTCCATACGCAACAGCGCATTCACTTGCTTTTGCAATGAAGCAGAGAGGTTACCGGTCGTTCGTGTACCGTTACATCGCGGAAAAATCGGCAATGAGATGATGGTTCTCTCTCCTCCTCGTACTGTCCGCTGCTACATGGAGTGCCCCTGGGTGAACATCGGCCGGGGGCGCAACACAAAAGCAAAAATGGGATCTTGACTCACTTGGACTGAGTCAATCCCTCCCTTGATGGGTTTCTAAAAATAGAGTTCAGTCCTGCCTAGAAATAAGGGGCAACTGTATTAGAGGACCAGTGTACGAGAGCCACAGTGTCCATGTCAGTATTCACAGGCGAGTGCCCTCAACAACGCCCACCCGTGTTCCCTCCTCCCCACACGCTTCCTGGATACAGTGGCAGTGTCCTGCCCATTGGGTCATGAAGTTAATAAAGAATCATGAATAAGAAACACTGAGTGTTTAGTGACATAAAATGAGGGGGAGGATCCTCCCGGTGCGATGATTAGTCCAGGCAGGACATTAAGCCGAATGTGTGGGGGAGAGGAGCCCCAGCATGCTGCTGCTTGACAGTCCAGGCCAGTACGAATCTTTTCTTTAACCAGGAAAGGAGAGGGGCTGAAGCCCCCATGTGCTATGATGAGCTGTTATTAGCCCTTTGTCCCTATCTACTGTAAACCAGCAATGTTATATATATCAGAGGACGGTTACTAGTCCTTTGCACCGTTTACCACCGGGGAGGGGGAGAGGGAGAGAGCGGACACTGCTCTCACTGCTGCAGCATCTGTCTACCAGCAGCATTCCAGTACACGTGGTGACATTGAAATAGTCAAGAAATGATTCTTCCCTTTTCTTTCACGTGTGGGGGAGGGGAAGAACTGAGGAGCTGTTCCCTGAACACGCCAGACCGTGTTTAACTACAGACACTGGGAGTCAGCCAGAATCAAATACTTTTCAGAGACTGCTTGGGACTGTGGGATAGCTGGAGTCCTCAGTACCCTCCATCCATGAGCGTCCATTTGAGCCTCTGGCTTCCCGTTACGCTTGTCACGCACGCTGGTGTATCCTGACGATTTTTTTCAAACGCCTTGGCATTTTGTCTTCTGTAACGGAGCTCGAACAATAGATTTGTCTCCCATCAGCGATCAATCTAGTATCTCCCGTACAGTCCATGCTGGAGCTCTTTTTTGGATTTGAGACTGCATCGCCACCCATGCTGATCAGAGCTCCACGCTGGGCAAACAGGAAAATGTAATTCAAAAGTTCACGCGGGTTTTTCCTGTTTACCTGCCCGCTGCATCGAGTTCAGATTGCTGTCCAGAGCGGTCAGTGGTGCACTGTGGGATACGCCCGGAGGCCAATAACGTCTTTCCGTCCACACTAACGTAATCCATATGTTAATATCGAATTTACGCTACTCCTCTCGTCGGGTGGAGTACAGAAATCGATTTAAAGAGCCCTTATATCAATATAAAGGTGTGTGTAGTGTGGACGGTACAGCGTTAATCGATTTAACGCTCTTTAATCTATTTAAACGCGTAGTGTAGACCAGGCCCTAGCCTCTTTAATGTTTCCTCATATGGACCCTCTCCAAACCCTAATCATTTAGTTGCCCTTTTCTGAACCTTTTCTAGTGCAGTAATCTTTTTTGAGATGAGGAGACCAAAGCTGTACACAGTATTCGAGATGGGCGTACCAATCGACTTATATTAAGGACAATAATTATTCTCAGTCTATATTATCTATCCCCTTTTTATGATTCCTAACATCCTGTTTGCTTTTTTGACCTCCTCTGCACACTGCATGGACATCTTCAGAACTATCCACGATAACGCCAAGATCTTTCCTGATCGTGTACCAAAATTAGCCCCAACACATTGTTGTATAGTTGGGTATTTTTTTCCAATGTGCATTACTTTACATTTATCCACATGAAATTTCATTTGCCATTTTGTGCCCCATCACTTAGTTTTGTAGATCTTTTTGAAGTTATTCACAGTCTGCTCTGGTCTTAATTATCTTGAGCGTTTAGTGTCAATCTGCAAATTTGCACACCTCACTGTTTACCCCTTTTTCCAGATCATTTATGAATAAGTTGAACAGGATTGTCCTAGACTGACTGGGAACACACAAGTTATCCCTCTCCATTCTGAGATTTACAATTAAATTCCTACCCTTTGTTCCCTGTCTTTTAACCAGTTCTCAGTCCATGAAAGGACCTTCCTTTTTATCTCATGACAGCTTAATTTACGTAAGAGCCTTTGATGAGGGACCTTTTCTGGAAATCTAAGTACACTATGTGGACAAGGGGGATCCAGTGGACATGTTTGTTGACCGCTTCAAAGAACTCTAATAGATTAGTAAGACACAATTTCCCTTTACAGAAACCATGTTGACTATTGCTCAACAGTTTATGTTTTTCTGTATGTCTGACAATTTTATTTTTAACTATTGTCCAGTGATTTAGCTGTTTTCAGTTAGGACTGCCCTCCGCCGGCTCGCCTGCCATTGGACCAGTGTCCCTCCCGGACCCTGATGCCCTTCTAGATGAGGGTTCTGCCTCCTGGCAGTACCTCCTTAGTCTGGGTCTCCCCTCCCCAGGGAACCCCCACCCCTATCCCTCCCTTGCCTGAATGGCAACTGTCAGTCATTGTCTAGCCCGTGCTCCCTGGGGCACACTGAAGTCTGTACCACTTATCATCAGCAAGGGGGGTTCAACCAGCTGCCTCTGCCTAGGTCTGCGCTGCCCCTCTGGAGCCCTAAACCCTTTTGTGGACCCTCACCTTGGCCTGCAGCCTGGGGCTCTGCTAGGCAGGAGCTCCCCAGCTCCCTCTGCTCTTCCCCAGCACTGCTCTGCACTAAGTACCATCCTCGGCTTCCCAGGTAGCCAGATCCTCCTCTCTTCATGTAGCTAGGGAGAGAGTGTGTCTTGGCTTCTGGCCCTAGCCCTCTTATAAGGGCCAGCTGGGCCCTCGTTAAGCCAGCCACAGCTGTGGATGCTTTCCAATCAGCCCAGCCTTTCCCCTGCCACAGCCCTCTCCCAGGGCTCTTTTAAGCCCTTCAGGGCAGGAGTGGGGTAACCACTCCGCTACAAGTCTCCTTTCATAAAACAGGTTTTCCATTCCTCGGATCATCCTAGCAGCCCTTCTCTGTATCTGTTCCAATTTGAATTCATCCTTCTTAAACATGGGAGACCAGAACTGCACACAATATTCCAGACAAGGTCTCACCAGTGCCTTGTATAACAGTACTTGCACCTCCTTATCTCTACTAGGAATACCTTGACTGATACATCCCAAGACTGCATTCGCTTTTTTCACAGCCATATCACATTGGTGGCTCTTAGTCATCCTGTGATCAACCAATACTCCTATGTCCTTCTCCTCTGTGTACTTCCAAGTGATGCGTCCCAGTTTATACCAAAAATCTAAATGAATGACCTTGCACTTTTCACTATTAAATTTTATCCTATTACTATTACTCCTGTTTACAAGGTCATCCAGATCTTCCTGTAGGATATCCCAGTCCCTCTCTGTATTGGCAATACCTTCCAACTTCATGTCATTCACAAACTTTATTAGCACATTCCCACTTTTTGTGCCAAGGTAAGTAATAAAAAGATTAAAAAAGATTGGTCCCAAAACTGATCCCTGAGGAACTCCACTAGTAACCTCCTTCCAGCCTGATGGTTCAGTCCTTTCAGTATGACTTGTTGTAGTGTCCCCTTTAACCAGTTCCTTATCCACTTTTCAATTTTCATATTGATCCCCATCTTCTCCAATTTAGCTAATAATTCCCCATGTGGAACCGTATCAAATGCCTTACTGAAATCGAGGTAAATTATATCCACTTCGTTTCCTTTGTCTAAAAAATCTGTTACTTTCTCAAAGACGGAGATCAGGTTGGTTTGGCATGATCTACCTTTTGTAAAGCCATGTTGTATTTTCATCCAATTACCATTGACCTCAATGTCCTTAACTATTTTCTCCTTCAATTTTTTTTCTAAGACCTTGCATACTACAGATGTCAAACTGACAGGCCTGTAGTTACCCAGATCACTTTTTTTTTCCCTTTCTTAAAAATAGGAACTGTTAGCAATTCTCCAGTCATATGATACGACCCCTGAGTTTACAGATTCATTAAAAAATTCTTGCTAATGGGCTTGCAATTTCATGTGCCAGTTCCTTAATATTCTTGGATGAAGATTATCTGGTGCCTCCAATTTAGTCCTATTAAGCTGTTTGAATTTGGCTTCTACCTCGGATGTGGTAATATCCATCTCCATATCCTCATTCCCATTTGTAATCCTACCATTATCCCTAAACTCTTCATTAGCCTCATTAAAGACTGAGGCAAAGTATTTATTTAGATATTGGGCCATGCCTAGATTATCCTTAACCTCCATTCCATCCTCAGTGTTTAGCAGTCCCACTTCTTCTTTGTTTATTTTTCTTCTTATTTATATTGCTATAGAACCTTTTACTACTGGTTTTAATTCCTTTTGCAAGGTCCAACTCTGCATGGCTTTTGGCCTTTCTCAGTTTATCCCTACATGTTCTGACTTCAATAAGGTAGCTTTCCTTGCTAATCCCTCCCATTTTCCACTCCTTGTAGGCTTTTTCTTAATCACCTCTCTGAGATGCTTGCTCATCCAGCTTGGTCTACAACTTCTGCCTATGACTTTTTCCCCCTTTCTTGGGATGAAGGCTTCTGATAGTTTCTGAAACTTTGGCTTGAAGTAATTCCAGGCCTCCTCCGCCTTTAGATCCACAGGTTCTTCAGTCCAATCCACTTCCCTAACTAATTTCCTTAATTCTTTAAAGTTAGCCCTTTTGAAGTCAAAAACCCTAGTCCCAGATCTATTTTTGTTTATCCTTCCATCTAGTTTGAACTGAATTAGCTCATGATCACTCGAACCAAGGTTGTCCCCTACAACCATTTCTTCTATGAGGTCCTCACTACTCACCAAAACCAAATCTAAAATGGCATCCCCTCTTGTTGGTTCAGCAACTACTTGGTGAAGGAATCCATCAGCTATCACATCCAGGAAAATCTGAGCCCTATTATTATTACTAGCACTGGTCCTCCAGTCTATATCTGGGAAGTTAAAGTCTCCCATGATCACACAATTCCCGTTAGTATGTACTTCATTAAACACATTAAAGAAGTCTCTATCCATATCCAAATTGGATCCTGGCCGTCTGTAGCACACCTCAAGCACTATCCCAGGGGACGCTCTAGTAGCGTTCTTCCCCAATGTGACTTTTGCCCAGACAGACTGTCTTATCCATTCCATCATTTCTTTACAGTCTACTTCATCATTCATATACAATGCTACTCCACCACCTTTGCCTTTATTTCTGTCTTTCCTAAATAGCACATACCCTTCAATACCTGTATTCTAGTCATGACTACTATTCCACCATGTTTCTGTTATCTCTACAATATCTGGTTTCACTTCCTGCACCAATAGCTCTAGTTCCGCCATCTTGATGAGAATAGCCCATGTTTTTATGAGGAATTATATTCTTAGCAGTATATATATCAATGTCGGGCATGGTGGCGTGTGCCTGTAATCTCAGCTACTTGAGGGGCTGAGACTGGTGGATCACTCAGGATCTGCGATGCACTCTGGGCTGCGGTGCATGATCCTGATTGGATGTCCAGTGCCACTGACAGCCTGGTCAGTGAGTGGCTGAAAGACTGGCTAGAACAACATGAATGACATATTGTGATCTGCGCTCTCTCTGTGAAGGCTGGTGGACTGATCAGTCAAGGGGATATATATCGACCACAGTTTATTAAAAAGCATATAACTAAAACAAGGATTATTAAAACAAAAAATACAGTTTCAACCTTAGAACATGCTACTAAGGGCTTGTCTACATGGTAAGGAAATGTGCTCCAGGAGGATCTGATCTCTAAAATGCAGTAATGTGCTGAGTGTCAATTCATCCATGTACACCCTGCTGGTGTTCACTAACGATTCCCTCAAGAGCTTTAACGTGGTACTGTTTCAAACAGCTTTATGTTAAAGCCCACCAGCAGGGTCTGCACAGGCCAATTAATGTGCAACATGTTCATGCACTTCAGAAGTCCCACCTTTGTAGAGCACATCACTCCACCATGTAGACAGGCCCTCAGATACACAACATTTAAGAGGTGATTTAGAAAACAAAACAACAACAACAACAAAAACTTGCAGTAAGTCTGACCCAGGTACTGATTGGTTTTGATCAAGTTTCTATAGATCTTTCTCAGCCACCATAAATCTAATTATATGTACGGTCTTCAAATCTGCTCAAAATGTACAGAATAAGTGAATTGCCTCTTTCTATGGGAGACGCTGTGATCACAAAATGGATGAAATATTGAACTTCAGCTACTGTTAGTATAGATTTTTGTTTTGAAGTTCATGCAAATTTCTACAGTGAACATTTCGCTAAAAATCCAAACTCCATTCAGAAAAGTCCTGCACAGAACTCTTGAGATCACCACAATTTACATATTGGGTTTAAATCTGGCTCAGTTTGATCCTTTATATGTACTATCACTGCATGGATAGCAATTTTTGCGTTCTGTTTTACTTCATTACACCATTGTGTTAATGAAGGTTTCAATAAGGAGAGATGAGGTGCCCGGGTACAGTGGTCTAGAGAACTGGAGTATGAAGAAGACTGGAGCTTGATCACACTCCAATTTGAGTAAAACTAGAATTTCCACATGGCTTGGCACTTATCAGAAACCAATTTCCAAGATGGCTGTATATGCAAGCCAGACTCTGTCTCCTGTACATGCTCTTGGGATTTTTATGTCTATGTTAATACACATGCTGATCATTTCAGGAAAATCCAAGACAACTTGCCCTACCATAGAACTAGTGTACGCAGGGTTCAAATCTGACAGTGTACCTCACATACTAAACTGTGCAAATTCGAACATCTAATCTTTCAAAAATGTTGAGCAACCTACAGCATGCACAGATTTCAGATAGAAATCAGTTGAGTTTTCAATACATTTGAAAATCATGCCACTTATTTAAGCACTCCAATTATGGACTTAGAGGTAAACTTTAATCACATATTTCTGACAATTTTGATTTGAGGGTCTGATTCTGACTTCAGTGACACACCTATTGAAATCTTCCTTCTTTGAAGGAATACACTTAACAAAAAGGTTACTACTACTAAAGGTTGTTTATTTCAGACATTGTTATCGACATACTTGTGGGTAAGACAAGCTGTTATTTGTATCCTCATGACCATATAGTTAAGAAAGTCAACTACTTACTGTATGTCAGTCAGTCTTAGGAGAGAGTTGATTAAAATGAAGAGAAAGCCCTGTATTTTATGATATTTTAAGATGGTAGAACCTCATTTGAAATACAAAATACACTAGCACTAGACATTACTACGTTTATTCAAGATTAGCTGGTCAACTAAACACTTATTCAATCTAGGTTTTGACTTGCCTGTCACTGAGGTTGCATACCTTAAAATGTTGAGTTCAAGTCAAAGTTTTCAAACGGGTGGGTGTCTAAAGTTAGAAATCTACAGCCAGGGTGAGGCACAGTTTGAAAAACTGGGTATTAATAATAAGAGTTAGGTGAGGTCCAGAAACTATTTGTGACATAATCAGATTCCAAATGAAGGATGTAGCTAAACTGAAACCAATGAGTATGAATTGCCATTTGCCTGAAAAATCACTGGGAGAATTTGACCTTTTATGTCTGTTACCCAAGAAGAAAATCAGGATCACCATGAAATTCTTCAGCTGAGATACCAAAGGGAGAGGATTGTTTGTTTTTAATTAATCAAGCAGGGCTGGGGTCAAATTTTGTTTCTGAAAGAAGATCCATATTTTTGAGCCAAATCATAGAGCTGGGTTGAAATCCTGTTGCCTTTTTAATGTTCTTTGCAAGTTTCATATAAATTGCATGAAATTTGTCATTAATTTGCTATTTTTCACTACATAAAAAAGGAAATTACAGTTTTAAGATCTGGAAAGAAGAGATCTGTTTTCATTAGGGGGAAGGATAGCTCAGTAGTTTTGAGCATTAGTCTGCTAAACCCAGCCTTGTGAGTTCAACTCTTGAGGGGACTAGTTGGGGATCAGTCCTGCTCTGAACCTAAATTAATTTAGCAGCACCAAAAATAAAGAGCTTTTCCCATCCATACTTGGACAGTAAACTAGCTACAAAATCAATAGCATAAGATGATAATTGGCCAGATTATCAAAGTTTGGCAGATTCAAATATTCTATGCACTTATCTGTGTGAAATACCAGCTGGGTGCATGGAAAGTAGACATTTGAATGTGCACACGGGCAGGTAGATACATGCCTGACCTTGAAAATCTACATTTTAATTGTTAACTGCCTACTCAAAAAATGCTTTTTACTGATGCTTAATATGTAATGGTCCTGGACACCCCTCATGCAGAGGAAAGCTCAGCAGTCCTGGGGGTAGGTCAGGCTGCCATGTAACATAGAACAGAGCTCCTCCTTCTATGGTTGTGGCCTCTGAAGGTCCATAAGGGAGAGTGATGCACACAAATGAGATTTGTATGCCCTCCACTGGCTCTATATGGATCCTGACTCCTGTTCCATGCAGGAACCTTGGAAACTATTATTGCCTGATATTGTAGCAGTGGCAGCAGCTCCTGCAGAGTAACCTGTGTATGTGAGTGCATGACTGGAACTCAAGGTGATCTCCCCAAAACAAGTGTTTGTGGGTGAATGGGTGGCTGTTGCTTGATACTCAGCAGCTCTTCCTCCTCTATCTTCTCTGGGGACGTCCTGTGTCAGCTAGCACCAGGGTGCAAGGGGGCCTACTAAATCCACTCACTGTCTCCCCGGCCATCAGTCAAGCAAGGAACCTTGACCTCCCACATGCAGGAACAAATGGCGAGTCACTGTCTCCCTCAGCATCATTGGACCTATCCAGTAGCACATTATGAACTTCTTTCCCGCTAAATGAGCAGCATTGGCCTCCCTTTATTAGGGGGGGCAGAGCCAAGACTCTGATCATGCCCTGTCCCTCTCCTTCCGTTTCCTTCCTGTACTGGTGCAAATACCAGGGACAGTCCCTACTTTTCTTCCCCACATCTGCAGTGGAAACCCAGAGAAGTCACATAGGGACATGGGGACTCTGGCACCCACATATGGATGCACAGGGAAGTGCCACAATCTGTCTTGATGGTATATATTCTTCATTAAACTATTAGACATCAGATCAGTAGTCCCGTGGCAATGCTAGCAGCTGCACTTACAAATGATATCCCTGTTTGGGTCCTCTGTTCAGTTCCATGCTATTTTGCATTTGTATCACAAATTGTTTTGCAAAGATTCAGAGAAAGGAGGACATTTACAAAACTTTCAGTGCTTTTTTTTAGTATTTTCAATTTTATTTTCCTCATGAGGGATTTTTTTTTATGTACTGAAAACTGTGAATCACTTTAGTCTTAGCTTCTTTGTCTAGACTGAAACATGACTGTCTCGGGTAATGCTGTTCGTTAGGCTCCTGGCTGCTGCTTTGAGAAAACCCATTTTATTTCTAGCAACAAACAAAATGTGACTCAACTCAATAAAAGTAAGCACTAGATTTAAGGTTTAGGTTCTGCATAATCATATATAAATGCATAACTGGCAAATTACATTCTTCTAATTTCCATACACTTCAAATGCATGCTATTGTCTCTTCTGATTAACAGCACATAGCTGTACATTGAGTGCGATGCAACATAGCTCTAGCTGAGAGCATTGGAGGTGGACAACAAGATTATAGTTTTAAGTCTGTAAACAAAGGGGGGAATATTTTATCTTCATTTTTCAGTACTCTTCGTAGCTTTTGCAATTTGAATGGCCACTGGTGAGCTGCACTTCAAAACTGTATAAAGACTAATCTTCAGCCACTGTTCTGTCAAAAAACTATATAGATTTTTTTATATAGGACATTTGTTTGTTTTATATGTAATGATAGCACTTCAAAGAAAACTAAGTATTTTTATTGTTGCTTAAAATATATCCACTTGTCATTTAGAAACCTCACTATTGTAGGTTTTTATTATCTAGTAGTTCAAATCCCACCCCCATCTTTGTCAGTGTAACGGTGTGGGATTCACCCCTGCTACGCCTCCTGGGAATTAGCTCTTTTTCCAGCCTTGTAGCGCCCTCTGCAGGCCAGAGTCCCGCTGCTCCTGGGCCCCCGCATCCCTCTCTGGACTCTGGTGCCCCATTATCTGGAGTGTTTCTCCCAGCAGTAGCCCCTCACTCTCAGAGTCTCCCCTCCACAGGGAACCCCCACCTCCTATCCCCACCTCACCTCAGTCATAGGCTACTGCCAGTCACCAACTAGCCCCTGTTCCCTGGGGCAGACTGCAGTATAAGCCACTCATCATAGGCAATGTTGAGTTTGGACCTGCTGCCTCTGCCTAGCCTTGAGCTGTCCCCTGCAACTCCAGTACCTGTTTGGCCTTATACTAGGCTGCAGCCTGAGGTGGTTTCCAGGCTGGAGCTCCACAGCTCCCTTGGCTTTCCCTCAGCCCTGCTCCGCTCCGCTCCAGGTACTTTCTCTAGCTACTCAGCAGCCAGACCCTTCTCCTCCACAGCTAGAGGAGACTGTGTGTCTACTCCTGGCTTCTCTGGCTTTTATAGGGCCAGCTGAGCCTGTTTGGGGTATGGTCACAGCTGAGGCTGCCTCCCAATCAGCCCAACCTAAGGCTTCCAGTCCCAGCCCTCTCCAAGGGCTGGCTTTTAACCCTTTCAAGCCGGGAGTGGGTGACCACTGCACTACAGTCAGCCATATCTTTTTATGAAATAAAAAGCAGTTATTTAGACAATTCTAAAGTATCTGATGCCAGTAAGGTATTTATATTGTGAAACTCCAAACCAAGCCACAATTTGAAATACATCATTTCATAATTTATAAATATAATTTTAAGAACTATAATAGATGAAAATGTTTTATACTGTATATAGAGTATACATACAATGAAATGGGGGGAAAGTATTTCTTATAGTTTTAATCTGTCATTGATCTATACTCTAATGATAAGGAAGTGTGAAACTCTGAAATTCTGGAATCATGGCAAACTCTACCAATAATTAACATATCACATAGCATATATATATATATATGCTTAGTGATACAGCATGGCCAGAAGGCAGCATAAGAGTGTTAGCAGGGGGCCTTATTCCCTGCCAAGGGAGGAAGGTTTGCTTTAGATTAACTAGAACAGCTGTGGCCAGTTAGAGCACCTGACTCCAGTTAGAGCACCTGACTCCAGTCATGGGATATAAACCCCTGCTTCAGTCAGACAGGGGGTGGTAGTTGAAGGAGAAAGGTTGGATTGGAGCAGAGTGCAGATTGCAGAAGAGAAGAGTTTGTCCAGAGAGAAATAGAAGGTTTGGAGGAGTGCTGCGGTGGATTGGGAAGCCCAACAGAAACCCTAGGTAAGGGGCACCAGGCTTGTATAGAAGAGAGGCGAGAAGCCCTTCACAAGCTGACGGGTATGAGAGGGAAGTAACCCAGGGGAAGAAACCGCTAGTCAAGTGGTTCACCACAACCCCAGGGCCCCTGGGTTGGGACCTGGAGTAGAGGGCGGGCCCAGGTCCCTCCCTCTCCACTCCCCTCCTCCAAGGACACTAGGGGAATGATTAAGAACTGGTTCAGAGGCAAGCAATAGCGCCCTGAACCTACCCCAGAGAAGAGAAAGCGCGAGACCCAGCAGAACAGTACTGTCATTATTTTAGAAAATAGAAATGCAGGTTGGCTTGGCCATGGTCATGAAACAAGTTAGAGTTTGTGCCAGAAACAGAATCCAGTTCTTGTGATTTCTAGGCCTATAGCCTATCCTTTGGGGTGTGCTGTTTCTAATGAAAACATAGGCCAAATATCAGGACAAATATAATGGGTTTTGTTAGATGGGAGAACAGATTACTAGAGTTGGCCAAAAATTTTCAGATGGAGCAGTTGGATTGGAAAGTTGAACATTTTCAAAGAAAGCAGACACTTTCTGAAAAAAAATAAAAAAACCAGTTTTCTATCAAAAAATCTGATGGAAATGTTGTAACCAACCCTACTAGTTTTTGCATGTACATACTCACTTATGTGTGCACCAATGTATACATCCCTCTCAAAAACAGATTTGCTTATTCTTGAAATCAAAGCTTATTTGCTTATGTAATTTAGGATGAACATCATGTTGTTTTTCCACCAATGGCAATGACAATTAATTCTCACAGCCGTAACACTTCATTTTTTGATTTCTAAATATTTCTAGTTATGTTTGATAATGGTCAAGCCTCTGGACCAGCAGGCTTCAGAGCTAACTGTAGCTATGTCACAACTCTGCTTGACTTTCATTGAAGTGGATGTCCTCAAAACTTGCATATCTGATGAGAAATTTAATTTAACATTGATTGTACAAGGACCTGCATTTGTAACAAAAGAGAGATTCTAGATCCATCCCTATGACACTGAGCCTTTCAATGTACCTTTTATGTAAAAAGGGAAACACATTCCTGGCTCCTACTTATTTAAGAAAATAAAGCACAGTCTCGGGGTGTGTCCATCTTTTCCTTTCTTTCTGACTAAATGGGAAGGCTAGTCCTTAAACCTTATATTAATGGCCCTATTTAACTTGTGACATTGTGGAAATTGCTGAATCTGCAATATCAGGCTTCCACTGCAATTTTGACAGTGGGAGCCCCCACTCTCAGCCCTGGGTGACTAACAGCAGAAAAGTAAGAATGGACTTTATTACTGCAAATAATAAGATCCATTATTGCTTTCCCACAACTTGGCTTGTCTGCAACTCACCCACATTTCTTGGCAATCATTCTGCAATTCAAGTAGGGCCTTATTTATATTATAATATGGAGTCATAGCACAGAAAAATTGAGAACTCCTGATCTAGAGTATTACAGGACGAAGGCCAATCTAGAGAAACTTATATTCATTATTCTCTTTCAACCAGGACTCATTGGCTTTCAGATGAGCCAGTTACAACCTCTTGACCGAGTAGCGGAAAAGCTAGCAAACATAGCATTGTGCCGGGTAAGTCTGTCAAGATTCAGAAAGAATTGTAATTAGGGAATCTAGCATCTGAAAATAAATCTGATAAGGAGGCAGTTAAGATAAGGAGGCAGTTTGATAGGTATGCTAAATTCCCTAACCCTGGTACCTCCATTGAAACCAATGCAAGGCACATACTGAATGGCTGGTGGACTTACCATCTGCTACTACTTTGGCTAAAATCAGTGCCTACGTGTTAACTATCACAAAGGAATTTTTAAACTTTCAATCTGATACAACATGTAAGAGATTCCTTTTTCTTTCAGTCTGAAATCAATAACTCCATTTCAGTCTCTTTCAGAAAAGCTACCTGAGACCAGGCATGCTATCAAAGGATCCTACACTGCACAGTTATCTCATTGCAAATTTTTCACTTTGCCCAGCCTTCTTAGGACTATTGGGAAATGTGTAAAGGAGCTGGAAGACAGAATGAAATCATGATCTGGACAGCCAGTAATGGAGTATCAAGAGGTATCTGCCTGGTTTGTCATTCACTGTTCACACTATTAGTGAGTGACTTATTTAGAAGGTTGATAACAGGTGCAGAAATTGACAGCTTGCTCAAGAATTGAAAAAGCATCTCTCTCTGATACATATTTTAATCCTTAAAGGTATTAGCAAGGCCTTCTATACTGACCCCACATCAGGGAGGTGGCCTGACAGAGGCCAGGCTAAAGACAAAGCAGTTTGTTATCACAGGATCTTCTATTTCCCTACAACCAAATAAAAATCTGCAAGGAAGGAAATATCAGAGACAAAACATCACAAGCTATATCAAGATGCAAGGTGCATTCTTCCATGTAGCTAGTCAAACTTGGCATCAGATTAAAAAAAAAATCAGAGGAGAAAGAAAGATAAGTCCTAATTATAGGGAACTCCAGCAAAATTTTCTGGGTGTAAACTTACTTCCTTCTACTTGCTATCATTTAGAGAGAAAGGTGATAAGATAAACACCATTTCTTGGGGATGTGGGGAAGAAGTGAAAAGCTACAATCAAGTCATAGGAACAACAAGAGGGTACACTGGGGGTTGGGGAATCTGCTCAACATCTTACACAATGTGATTGAGATAACATTGTTTATTAGACCATCTTCTGCTGGTGAGAGAGACAAGCTTTTGAGCCACACAGAGCTCTTCTTCAGGTCTGGGAAAGATACTCCGAGTATCACAGCTACATGCAAGTTTCAACAAGTTGTTTAGTAGAAATAGTTAGCATATATTAAAGGGGACTATTCAATGTAGAGTAGTTCTTTAATGACCTGGAAGTCAAAATGGAATCCTACACAAAGATGGAAACAGACAAATTGCTAAAGATGAGTACAAAGGAACAGAGCCAAACAAGTAGGCACAAAATCAAAAAGGGTAAGGCACAGAATGAGTAACACCTAGCAAGAGACAGAAAAAGCAATAAGAAGAAGAGGTTCTATAAATGCATTAGAAGAAAGAAAAAGATGAAAGAAAGTGTATGCCCACTACTTAGCAAGTAAGGAGAGTTAAAAATGGAGGACACCAAGAAGGCTTCAGTGTTTAATGCCTATTTTCTTCAGTCTCACTAAAAGTGTGACTATATGCGTAATACAATTATATTAACAATGAGGCAGAAAGTACGTAAGATAGAATAGAGCAAGAACAAAGTTAAAGAATATTTAGATAAATTAGATGTATTCAAGTCAGCAAGGCCTGATGAAATTCTCCCTAGGATACTTAAGGGACTAACTGAAGCAGTCTCGGAACATTAGCTATTATCTTCAGGAACTCATGGAGGATGGGTGAAATCCCAGAGGACTGCAGAATGGCAAATATAGTACTATAATTAAAAGGTGGGTGCACAACTAGTTGAAAAACTGTACTCAAAGAATAGTTATCAATGGCTTGCTGCCAAACTAGGAGGATGTAGCTAGTGGGGTCCAACAGGTGTCTTTCCTGGGTCCGGTACTATTCAATATGTTCCTTAAATAATTGGATAATGGAGTGGAGTGTATGCTCATATAAATTGCAGATGACATCAAGCTGGGAGGGACTGCTAATTTCTCTGGAGGACAGGATGAGAATTCACATTGGATCACAAATTGAATATGTCAACCATGTGACACAGTTGTAAAAAAGGCAAATAGTCTGCGGTGTATTAACAGAGGTGTTGTATTCAAGACATGGCAGGGAGTTGTACCATTCCACTCGGCACTGGTGAGGCCTCAGCTGGACTATTGTGTCAAGTTTTGGGCACAGTACTTCAAGAAAAATGTAGACAAACTGGAGAGAGTCCAGAGGAGAGCTGTAAAAGTGATAAAAAGTTTAGAAATTCTGACCTATAGGAAAGATTAAAAAACTGTCCACATGAAGTCTTGAGAAGACTGGGGAGGGACCTGATAAGTCTTCAAATATGTGAAGGGCTGTTGTAAAGAGAAAGATGATAATTTGTTCTCCATATTTATTGAAGGTACGACAAGAAGTAAAGGGCTTAATCTGCAGCAATGGAGATTTAGGTTAGATATCCTCACGATAAGGATAGTTGAATTCTGGAGCAGGGTTCCAGAAGAGGTCATGGTATTCCCATCACTGGAGGTTTTTAA
The DNA here is from genome assembly GCF_003597395.2 of Chelonoidis abingdonii. Lineage (NCBI taxonomy): Eukaryota > Metazoa > Chordata > Testudines > Testudinidae > Chelonoidis > Chelonoidis abingdonii. The sequence goes on from NC_133770.1 coordinate 137,907,481, forward strand.
GAACAGGTTACACAAGAACCTGTCATGGATGGTCTAGGGATACTTAGTCTTGCCTCAGTGCAGGATGCTGGACTAGATGGACTCTTGATGTCCCAGCTACCCCTGCATTTCTATGACTCTGTAGTCCCATCAGTGGATGGATGAATCTTCCTCCAGTTGGAATTATCATTTTTAGAACCTCTTTATGCTGTTCTGGCCCTTTTGTATGGTATAGAAAGGCTGAAGCAAGGATAAAAGGAATAGTCAGAATGAAAATTATGGTTCAGAACAAGAGCTGGTAAAATTTATTCATTCAACTAGTTTACTTGTCAAGAAATGCAGCTTGGGATCAACCTGTACCTATATTCGGGAGTTGGACATAAATGTGCCCAACAGTTTTGGTCTCCAGAAAAATTCTGGGCTATAATCACAAGGAGACTTAGGCACCATGCACAAAATGGCCAGAAGAGAAACTCACTCTCTCTATGCAATGGAAGAGCTCCAGCAGTAGAGAATTGGAAAACTCAATAGCCTGATGATTAGGGTCTTCTCTTTGGGGAGAAGGGAGGCCTGGGTTCAAATCCCTGTGTCAAAGCAGGGATTTGAATCTGGGGGTCCCAGATCCTAGGTGAGTGCCCTAACCACCAGGCTAAAGGTAATCTCTTCCTCCCAACTGTGTTCCTGTGAATCTAGTTCTCTAAAAATGCCCTGAAACAAATCATTCCAGGTTGAACAAAACATTTCATTTGATCTGAAATGGATTTTATGATAACTTTTTTTAATTCACCAAATATTCAGAACAAGTTTGGATTTAGTTTGATCCAAACTGATTTTTTAATTTTTTTTTTTTGGAACTGCCAGTGAACTGAAAAAAATCAATTATTCAATCAGCTCTACTCCAAGCAGGTGTCTTATGTGCTTTTTGAAGAATGACAAAAGTAATAGAGCCATCATTTTTAGATGCAGAGACTCTACTAACTTGGAATTACATTTCTTTAGCCTTTGAACTTTCAACTCCTTTCCCCCCTTTTCCTTTCTTTTCTCCAAATAAAGTTAACTTACTTGAAAAAATATTTTTTTCCATGCTTTGACAAGTCTAGCTAAAACTAACCTAATACTGCAGAGCTCAGTTTTCCATTCTTAGTATTTTCTCTTTTTTCCCCCTCTCCCTGTATGACAGCTTACAAACATTACCAGGGGAGGTTTCTTTTTTTTAAAAAAAGGAAGGATTTAATTGACATCACTTTTAAAGTAATCACTGCTGCATAAATGGTACGGTATCTATACAAATCCTGGCAGAAAAACTATTTATAAGACAGAGAGGAGAGACTAATTATTGATAGTCTTCTCTTGGGAGCAAAGATGATCGAAACATGAGAATTCCATGTACCTGTACTGACAAGGATATTGACACCTTTTACTTCTTAAGTAAAAGGTGCACATATCAATTGTTTTGAATGTCACTGCTTCCACATTACAAATGGAGAGGCACATATTTTGCTGTTGGAAAAGGCTTCAACTCATTCACATTATGCACTTAAAGGAGAACAGGCAGGATGTCCTATAATAGCACTTGGTTCACCTACAACTTTTCATCCACAGATCTCAAAGTGCTTTCCGAAAGGAAGGTGACAACTTTTATCCCCCCCTTTTACAGATGGGGAAACTGGCACAGAATGGTAAAGTGACTTGCCAAAGGTAGATCCAAGAATCGATCACAGATATCCTGACTATGAGTTTGGTGCCCTATTTATTGGGCAGCACTGCCTTGCTGTGCTTACTGGTGGCCACATAGGTGCCAACTCCATGGGGCTCCAGGACTCAAGCACTCACAGAAAAAAAATAGGGGGTGCTCAGTACCCAACAGTCACAGCTGTCTGGTGGGGCCACCAATCACTTGTTCAGCGGCTGGCAGAAGGTGCTTGGTGGGTGAGCGACTGGTGGGTGAGGGGTCTTGGGGGAGAGGACAAAGTGGGGGTGAGGCCTCAGAGTGGAGTGGAGCACCCCATCAAGAAAAAGAAAAGTTGATCCCTGTGGCTGGCCATATCTGTTCCCAAGTTAGATTTGGAAGGATGAAGAAAAATGTGATGAGCAAGGAGATTAACTTGTCATAGAGCATCTTCCTATCGTTTGAGATTTAGAGTTCCAATCCCATTCTACCATCATGCCTTTCTGTCCTACTTGCTGCCTAGTGTCTGTAAATGAAGGAAAAAAATTTTTTTTATTCTGGCCTTGGATAATCACAAATTGCTTCTGCCTTTTGCAGTAAAACAACATGAAGCCTTTGAATTTCAGATATTTAAAATGACATCCAAGTTGTCAGGGAGGTTTTGAACTTTAGTAGTGAGTTATTTTTTGAGAGAAAGGATGTTAATGTCAGTTGTTCATAGTGTGTTTCTGATATATGTATATCTCCTGAGAATACGGTTTTGAAAACAGGTATTATATAGCAAAAGAATTGATGGTCATTTTAATTCTAGTTTGCTCACATTTTTCCACCTTGGACCCCCCTAGCCTTTGTGGATATACAAAATGGACAAATTTAGCCTTTTGTTTCAAGATAATGATCAAAAACTCTTCACCTATGACAGCACTTTGTGGTGCATGGCTGATATGGTTTGTGATAGTACAGGGCTGGTAGCTGTAAAGAGTCTATTAGGAGCCAGGAATAGCAGTACTTTCTTGCTGTATTAGTGTGGGACCACTCTTCCATAGACTTCTTCACTTTTCTTCATGAGGTCTTTGCTGTAGCTGCTATTAGGTCTTTCCTGTAAGTTTGGTCTGCTCACACTTCTGTATCTCTGAGTTTAGGGGTGTGGTGACTGTTTTATTGGCTGCACAGAGTCTCTGGGCAGAAATCCTCGCAAACTTGAAAGGAAAACTCGGGGGCGAGGGGGGATTGCTAAGATCATTGGGGATGACTGCTCCAGGAGGAAGGAATGAGTGAAGTAATCACATTGATGCATGTTCCTGAAGAGCCAAGCCCTTAAACCTCAATACCAGGTAAGGAAATCTTTCCAGAAAGAATGGAAACAGTCTGGGGACCCTAAAGATCTTTCTTATATTCACCTTTGGCCTTTTGTCATGGTATGAAGTTGCAAGTCACTCACTGTCTTAGGGGTGGGTATAGGTCTCATAGAGCTGATGCATTCCGTCTCCGAAATATCTCCAACCTTTTTTGTGACCAAACCCTTACCAGATGAGCAAGCTATGTCAGAGTCAAGATGATTTAAAAAAAAGAAAAGAAAAGAAAAGTTCCCTTCAGATAATTCAGTCTCTTCCAGAAGTCTGAAAGGCAGGTGTAGCCAGTGTGGGGTGTGTCCCTAGAGAAGGCACACCTGAGGGGATTACGATTTTCTCCATGCAACTATACATCAGCTCAAGCAAAAATCAGTCATTTGAACATAGAACACTTAGAACATAAGCCTTCATATAAGAGAGGGGAATTTAAACATTTAAAAGCTAGGATTATTTGATACTCACCTGACATCAGAGCAAAGGGACAAGTGATAGCTTAATCAGAGGGAAAAGGGAGCAAGTACAACCATTTTCTTCAGTGTGAAGAAAGTAATTTTTCCTCCCTTGGTATTCTGCTGTTGAGACTAGCTCACTTCCACCTTAATTGAATTGTCTCATTAGCACTGACCTCCCACTTGGTAAGGCAACTCCCATCTTTTCATGTACTGTGTATTTATACCTGCCTACTGTATTTTCCACTTCATGCATCTGATGAAGTGGGTTTTAGCCCACGAAAGCTTATGCCCAAATAAATTTGTTAGTCTTTAAGGTGCCAGAAGTACTCCTCATTGTTTTTGCTGTTACAGACTAACACAGCTACTGCTCTGAAACCTCTCACTGATAAGTTTTCTCAATATACATCTGAGCCTAGCACAGTGTGAGAAAAATGACCTCTTCTTCCTTATTACCACAGTGCTGATGACCGCTGGCCAGAAACAGAAGGGCACAAGATGTTAAATAGTCATCATCTCTTGCCAAGATGCTATTCCATGAATTTCTTATTTTTTTATCATGTCTTTTTTAAATAAAATAAAACAAAACGAAACTGTCTTTAAAAACACAGTAGTAGAAAATGTTTTGGACAAATTAGAAAAAAAAAAGACAAAAATCCTTTAACTTGAACAAAGACATTTTAGGGGTAGAGATGGCATATTTCTTGTTGCAATAGAATATAATTTAACACAACAAAGTTATAAACCCTAGAAAACAACATCTCATCCTTACAATCCTATTGTGTTGCTGTGCTATAAATATATGCTGTGCACTGACGGGATGCATTTTTGTAAAAGCTGCTCTCTAGCAACTTGTAATATGCTGTAAAATGTGAGATCTAGTAAGTGTGGTCTTTATTTATATTTGGAAGTTAATATACCCTTCCAGCTTTGCTGAAGATGATTTTGTTGAGCTACAGTTCAATTTGGCTATCTCTTGGCTAGCGAGATATTATACATGCTCTGTCACCCAATGCTACATTAACTTAGGGGCTGTGAGTCTTGTCAGCATGACAAATATTACTTTGGCTAGACCAATACCAGGAATGATAGATGACCTTGATAATGTAAACTTTGATCACTTCCTTACATTTCTAGCTGAGATAAAATAAGGTAAGGAAATCACAGCACCATTGAACCCACGTTATAAATTGACAGAAGTGTAGTTTTTTTGGAATATAATTTCCCTTCCCCATTGAAAAACTGGCAGATTTTATTTATGAAATGTTTAAAATAGTCAGTTTTTTAAACTGGGATACTTTTAGGTAAATCCCACACAAGCATATCATTATTTTACTAAACTATATGTAAGAGTCTCTGCCACCATGGGTTCCACGCTTCCATTTAACAGTGGGCTGGGGTATTCCTCTCAACCTCAGAATTTCCCAACACTCCAGGGCTTGTTGTCCATACCTTGCTTGAGCAAGGTTCCTCCCAGCCACCCTGATAGGAGAGGGGAGCCTCTTAATCTCTGACAGCCCCACCAGGCATGGTGGTAACAAACCAGGCACCCAGTTCAGTCTCTCCCCTCTAGCAAGGTCTCTTCCCTCAGACCTCCAGTGCCCAGAAGGGCTGTTCATCCTGTTAGGCAGAGTTTCTCCTGCCCTTTGCCTCTGTACCTGTGGGGTTTTTCCTCCTGGTCCTTGTTAGTGTCTGCACCAGCCAGCTCTCCAGTAGCACACTTTCCTCCTACAATTCCTATCACACAGCCTTATCTGGCTGGAGGGGAGACTTTTAACAGGTTCTGGCAGACCCTTGGTTGGCCCCAGGTGTCCTAATTAACCTAGAGTAACCTCTGTTCAGTTAGTAAGGAAAAAAAAACCTGCTTATGGTGGGGCTAACATGTTGACATTCCAAGACCCTCTTCAGGTGTGGAGTTGCTGCTGCTGGGCCCAGGGCTCTTTCATTTCAGATCCTTGTCTGGGCCAGACCCACTATCACTGTTATCTGGCTGGTGGAATCCCTGGTTGCTGCTGCTCCTTGGGGGGAGTCTGCTGGCCTGCTTCCTGGAGGAGGAGTGAGGGAACCCACCCCTACTCTTGCTGCCAACACTGGAAGGGTCCCTCCTGCCTGGTTGCCAGACTGCCTGCTGGTGCTGCTGCCTGTGCTTCTTGGGAGCCTGCCACCGCCGCGAGGAGAAAGAAGAAGACCCTTATTTCTGGGGAAGCATGCAGGAACCCTGCAACACCTGCAGAACACCATGGAGGGGCTCACTGCTGGACTCAGTGACTGTTTCCATCTCTGCTCTTGTGGTGGGGGTAATAACTGTTACTGTTGGGGGATGGCATGGTGCATCTGTTGCCCCCCTCACTCCACCACCCCAACCTACCATCTGCCTCCTCTCCTCACTCCAGGACTCAGCTGCTTGTCTCGCCCTGCCCTCCACTGCTTGAGCCTGTAGCAGCAGCAAATCCAGACTGAGTTTTTGCAAGTACACATGGACACACGTGCCTCCATTCTCCTTGGACTGGCCCTTACCTCTTCTGCTGCCTTCGGCTGGTGAATTATCCCATCCTCTGCTTCCCCCACCCCCAGTCCCTTGCAGCAATTTGCACCCTTTTCCCTTGCTGCCTGCCCCCTGCTGTCTATTCCCCACCCTTTTTGCCCTAGTCCCCAGTTTGCTTGCCTGCCTCACTCTTTGTCCTCTGGAGATTAGTTGTTTGCCTGCCCCACCCTGGTCCCTGGATGATTGTTAGTTTTCCTGCCCTGCCCTAACCCCTGAAGCTAGTCCTTTCGGTTTGCCTGTCCTGGGCCTGGTTTGTTTCCAGCCCATTTCTTTTCCCCCTTAGCCTCCAGTGTTCCCTGCCCCCGCAATTGGCCCCTTGCTTCATGCACCCAGGTCTGTCCCCCTCCCCTGCACTTGAGCCCCTTTCTGTTGAGCTCAGTGTCCACGTGACCCTCCAATGATGATATAGTCCTTCCCTTTTCCCCAGTGCAGCCAGAGGAGCCGGTAATCTCCCCTTGTGTCGGTCATAACCCCCTCTGTCCCTGCCCTGATAGGTCCCCCCATGCCCTCCCCCCCTCTCTTGGCACCCTCCTTATTCACTTGCAGCCTAGCAGTGAGGATCAGTCGACCCTTCCCTTCTCCTCCCTCCCTCCAGTGGTCCATGGCAGGGACAAAGGTGGATGAAGCCCCTTGGGTTGACTCTATGCCCCTCCTCTGCCTGTCCCTCTGTTCCCCCCTCCCACCACTATGGTCACCATCTCAGCCACTGCTTCTGGACTCCCTGTCATCGCCCCTGCTAGGACACTAGCGGCAGCAAGCACAGGGGTGGCCTCAGTTGCTGCCATGCCTCCTGTCCCCTCTAACTCTGGGGGAGCCCCCACACTCAGCAGGAAGGGCCAAGGGACTATGAAGGGCAAATGCCCCACCAAGAAGGCCAAAACCTCTGTGATAGGGGCTGCCCCCACTGGCATGGCTCTGCCATCAGCGTCAGCATCCCTCCCCCCCTCTCCCTGGTATTCTCTCCATCAGCTCTGGCGGTGCCCCTCCCCTGACTCCCACAGGAGCCTGGGGCCTGGAGATGGGGACTGGAGCCAGAGCCCGAAGCCCTGCCACCACACAGCCAAAGCCCTGCAGCTGGATTCTGCCATCTGCCACTCCAGGGCTGAAGCCTGACCCCACTGCCCCTGGGAAGATGGTGAACTTACTGGTTTCCTGCTCCTCAAGTGTTTGTGTTCCAGATGGGGACAGGGGCCAACTTCTGTTGGTGGCCCCAGGGGAGGGGCCATTGTTTTGTTCCCCACCACCACCCACAATCACTGCCTAGGAGGATGCAGCTGCAAGAAAATCCCCTGGTGGCCGCATGCAGCTATGGTGATTGCATTGTAAAATTCTGGCCTAACCTGTTGTCTGTTGCTTCAGGACTTTAATTGGGGTAGAGTGGGGAGGACAAGTAGAGTACTACTCTTCCAAACTCCCCCCTTTAGAAAAGACAAAATGAGACACTGCTCAAAGAAGATTGTGCATATTTGCAAAATGCTGTAATGCATGTTCTACTACTTCCAATGGGCTCCTCAAGCTGCCTTTGCAACCATAATTCTGTCCCTTGACAAATATGGCTTAGAATGTATTCTTTAAATACATGGCCACATACTGTAGTTTCCATATGACTCCAGTCAGTGCACAGGATGGATGTTGAATTTTTATTTTTATAATGGAGATAAACCCATCTCCTAGAACTGGAAGGGACCCCAAAGGGTCATTGAGTCCAACCCTCTGCCTTCACTAGCAGGACCAAGTATTGATTTTGCCCTAGATCCCTAAGTGGCCCCCTCAAGGACTGAACTCAAAACCCTGGGTTTAGCAGGCCAATGCTCAAATCACTGAGCTATTTTCCTCCCCACTTTTCTGCTTGTAATTTTCCACAAACTAAGACTGAGAGCATACTCTCCACATGGGAGAAGGTCTAATAAACCCTGGAAACATCTCCATTTTGCCTCTTTCCTGCTCTGATCTCTCGACTTGCACTAAAGGCACATATTGACTATGTACTGAGGACCTACCAATCCTTTGGAAGTTACCAGAAACTTCATAAGCCAGCAGTCTGTAATATAATTGCTACAAACCTGATCCAAGAACTTTGCAATTATTGCATGTAGATTATTTATTTGACCATTTAAACTCCGTTTCTTCTTTTTCTCTTATAAACAAACCTGTAGAATTTAGCTACTAAAGGATTGGCAACGGTGTGCTTATTGAGTCAGATCTGAGTTATATATTGACCTGGGTGTGTGGCTGGTCTTTGGAGATCAGAAGAACCCCTTGTTTGGTTAAATTGGTTTTCAGTAACCACTCATCAAAAAGTCTAGCGTCTGAGTGGTGAAACAAGGTCTGGGATACCTAAGGAAACTGCAGCTTGGACTTCTTTTTAACCAGTGTAGTGAGTCAGATGTTGATTTTTGTTGCTGGTTTGGTGTATCTAATAATAGAATAACTACCAGTTTGGCGTGAGTCTTCCATATTTCTCAGCAGCTTGTCTTGAATCTGGCATTCTCAGCTATGACCCCCCATTGAGCCATGGTGACACACATATATCCCTGTTGTGGCACCAGACCACCTTGCCACACAGTGCTTCAACAGAAAGGCCTACTTTTCAATGGCATTGCAAGCGCTGTTGGTCACCGGGGATGTTTTACCGACAACAACATGGGAAGATGCATAATGCACACATCTTTAAGAACACAGGCCTATTCAGAAAGTTGCAAATAGGGACTTTCTTTCCAGACCAGAGTATTACCATTGGGGATGTTGAAATGCTACTAGTGACACTGGGGACCCAGCCTACCCCTTACTGCCATGGCTCATGAAGCCATAAACCGGCCACCTTGACAGCAGTAAGGAGCACTTCAACTACAGGCTCAGCAGGTGCAGAATGACAATTGAATGTGTCTTTGGCCATTTGAAAGGCCGCTGGTGCTGTCTACTCATGAGATTAGACCTCAGTGAAAAAAATATCCCAATGGTCATAGCTGCCTGATGTATGCCTCATAATATCTGTGAAGAACAGGGGGAAAAGTTTCTGCAGGGGTGGAGGGCAGAGGAGGAACATCTGTCTGCTGATTTGGATCAGCTAGATACCAGGGCTATAAGAAGATCTCCATGGGAACTATAATGCTCAGGGTGGCTTTGTAAGATCATTTTAATAGTGAGCCGCAGTAATGTTTGTTGCAGTAGTGTGCTCTACTTGGCTTTTTTTTTTTTCACTCCCCAGGATGATCCTTGAAATGAGTGTTCTATGTGTAGTAATATAACAATGCAAATGCACCTATTGCGATTATCTGTGAATGATGTCACAGCCAACATATGCTGCAAATTAATAAAGATGAATTAAGTTTCCATAAAGAGACTTTTATTCGGAACCCAAGATAAAGAGTGGAGCCAGAGGGATGAGATAAAAAAACAGCTGCGGATAACTCCCAGTAACAACCCAAATAATGCTGATTGGAGCAACTTTAAACAGCTCCTGTGTAACACAGCAAGGTCCAGAAATTTGTGTGGGAACTTATTACTATAAAAGAAGAGTGTGTTGCCATGGGACTTTGGGTTTGTTCTGCATTAACATCGGAGCTTCAAACACATTCAACAGAGGCCCAGCTCCACTCCTCGTGAGCAGTTTCAGCTGGCCACTGGAACTGACTGAGCAACACTAAGGACTGGAAACTATAAAATGCAGCAGCAGAATCTTCTGAGGTGTGTGTGTGTGTAAATGAAAGCATGCTCATTTTAATGCTTAAATTGTACTCTCAGTAAATGTGGCATATTGCCTTATCCCCTTTATGTTATAAGCATAACACGTGGTGATTTTGGTTGATATCTCACTCCTGAGGCTAATGGAGGCTGAAAGGGAACAGTTCCTGTACATGTCTAGCTACACACTGGGTCCATATGCTGCTAGCCTGTGTGCTGCAATGGTGCCTGCTGAAGTAATTGCTGAGTGGTGTGGGAAAGTGTCCTACCACAGCAGAAGAAATAAGGCAGCCCTGCCCAGAAACATTTGGCAGAGAATTGCAGACTACCTCCAGGAAAATTTACTCAAGATCTTTATGGAGGACTCACGGGACATCCCGGTTCATATAAACAAAGTGTTCTGCAGGGCCCCCTCACTCTAGCTAGACAGAGGAATGAGAAGCAGATAGTGCTTCTGCCTCTACTTGTTATTTCACTACCTCTTCTAAAATGTTTAAAAAAGAGTAAATGAACAGATGTGTCCCTGCAATATCAGAACAAATTGCATACTTACCAGAGGTTTCTTCTCCTGCATCAGGCTCACCCATGCTGGACTGTAGCGACTGGTTCAACTGCTCTGGGTCAAAAACAAGTCTTGGCTCACTGTACCATTGAATCCCCTGGTCACTTGTCCCCCATACTCCCCCTCCTCCTCTTCCTCTCCCAACACCTCCTCCTCACTGTTCACTCCAGGGGCCTGTGACTCCAGCTCTTCCAAAGTATCCACAAGGCTCTTGGGAGTGGAGGTGGGGTCTCTGCTGAGAATGGCATACAGCTCTTTGTAAAAAGCAGCATATCTGCGGCTCTGCACCAGAGTGATTGTTAGCCCCCCTTGCCTTCCGGTACATCTGCTGAGACTTCTTGGCATTCACTCAGCATTGCTGTGGGTCCCTCATGTGGCCTTTCTCCCCCATGCCCTGAGTGATCTGCTCATAGATATCGGCATTTCTCCGGCTGGATCAGAGCTGGGCCTGCACAGCCTCTTCTTCCCACAGACACAGGGGATCCACCATCTCCTGTATATTCCAGGCAGGACTGTGTCTGCAGCATGGAGCAGGAAGGGTCAGCTGGGCAGTTGCTAGGTGAGCTCTCCATGCCGAGAAAACAGGAAATGGAATTTCAAAAATTTGCAGTGCTTTAAAAGATATGGGGCATACAACTGTGTACTTGTCTTCATGCAACAGAGTCCAAAACCATGACCAAAAGAGTCACAGTGGGGCATTGTGGGACACCTACTAGAGGCCACTAAAGTCGATGTAAGTAACCAAAGTGTCTACACTGACATTGAATTGCTCTAACTACATTCATCTAAGTGCTACACCTATCATGGAGGTGGAGTTACTAAGTCAGTATAGCAGGTGAGTTACTTCAGTGGGAGTGACATTTTAGTGTAGATGCTGTGATGGTCCTCTCTGGAATTATCTGGACCAGTGATCTGCTAGGTCACTCCAATTCTTGACTCTGCGAGCCAACCTTACCCTGCTCTGCTGTGAGATCTCCCACTCCTGGGCTGTTCATGCACAGTCTCTGGCATGTAAGCTGTTCCTTAGACTGTGCAACCGAATGACACTAGCCAATACCCCCGGTCCCAGACACAACCCTAGGAACCTCCTTTTTGCAGTGTCCACTTATCCCAGCTGGACACTGAAAGCTTATACGAGCTGGTTAATTTAACAAATACATTGATATGTACCAGCCTTGTTATCCCAAGGGGAGTCTCTGACATGCTTCAAACCAAATGCACTGCTTCAGATAGAATAAGCAAACAGATTTATTAACTATGGAAGATAGATTTTAAGTGATTATAAGTCAAAGCATAACAAATCAGATTTGATCAGATGAAATAAAAGCAAAATGCACTCTAAGCTGATCTTAACACTTTCAATGCCCTTACAAACTTAGATGCCTCTCACCACAGGCTGGCTGGGTGCTCTTCAGCTGGGCTCACCCCTTTGATCATCGCTTCAGTCGCTTGGTGTGGTGTCTGTAGATGGAGGTGGAAGAGAGAGAGAGCATGGCAAACTTCTCTCCCTTTTATCATGTTCTTTCTTCCTTCTTGGCTTTGCTCCCGTCAGAATCAGGTGAGCATTACCTCATCGCAGTCCCAAACTGGCCAAAGGAAGGGAGGGGTGACTTTCTCAAGAGTCCAGCAGATTCCTTTGTTCTGCCTAGGCCAGCATTCTTTGTTCCTGTGAGGCTGGGCTGGGTTTGTCCCATAGCTGCCCTGATGAGGTGTGAACTGCCTCTCTGATCTTGGAGAGTTTTTGCCTGGGCTTATTTTAAGCCATGAGCATATATTTTCAGCCTCATAACTATATACATGAAATTATAACTTATAACATTATTGTAACATTATTATAACAGCAATGCTTAGTGTCTGATGAGCCTTCCAAAGACACCCGACATGACAAACTTTGCATTGGATACCACACAATCATTTTACAAGGAAGACCATGGGAGTGCTGGGTGTTCCCCCGGGCATAGAGCGTCACAGACACTTACAAAGTTAGGTCGACATAAACTTCCTTGTGTTGATCTAACTCTGGCCTGGTCTACACTATGCGTTTAAACCGATTTTAGCAGCATTAAACCGATTTAATGCTGCACCCGTCCACACAACAAGGCCCTTTATATCAATATAAAGGGCTCTTTAAACCGGTTTCTGTACTCCTCCCCGATGAGAGAAGTAGCGCTGAAATCGGTATTACCATATCGGATTAGGGTTAGTGTGGCCGCAAATCGACGGTATTGGCCTACGGGCGGTATCCCACAGGTGCACCATTGAGATTCTCTGACAGCAAACCTGAAACTTGGATGCAGTGGCTAGGTAGACAGGAAAAGCCCTGCGAACTTTTGAATTTCAATTTCCTGTTGCCCAGCGTGGAGCTCTGATCAACCACAGGTGGCGATGCAGTCCCAAATCCAAACAAGAGCTCAGCATGGACCATGACAGGAGATACTGCGATCTCTGACTGCTGTATGGGGAGACAAATCTTTCTATAAGAGCCCGTTACAGAAGACAAAATTACAAATGCATTTGAAAAAAATCTCCACGCTATGATACAGAGTTCCCACACAGTGCTGCATGAACAAGCATAATGGAAGCCAAGAATCAAAAAGGACACTCATGGAGGGAAGGGAGGCGGTACTGAGGACCCAGCTATCCCCACAGGCCCATGAAGTCTCCGAAAAAGTATTTTGCATTCTTGGCTTGGACTCACCAATGCCTGTAGGGTCAAAACCTTGCCGGCGTGGTTCAGGGTAGAAAATCGTTAATTACTCCCCTTCCCCCTTGAAAGAAAAGGGAAAAAATCATTTCTTGACTTTTTCAATGGTCACACTGTGTCTATGCAGCTGCTGTAGACGCAACTGCTGCGGCATGAACAGCAGTATCCTCTCCCCTCCCCTCCCTGCATGGAGATGGTACAATGAATCACTGCTATCCGTTGTATCATCAGCACGTAAGTGCTCCTGGCTGGCCTACAGGATGAGGCTTGGCCTGGGGGGCCCTTGGGTAAACATAGGAAAATGACACCCGTATCATTCCCAGTCGAATGTAACAGAACGGCTGTAACCGTCCTTCATCTAATACAACAGGGGGCTAGCTCCACTCAGCCCCCTCCCTTTCATGTGTAAAAAAAAGATCTGTACTGCCTGGACTATCATAGCAAGCGGATTGCGGGCTCCTCTCCCCTGCACCAGTTTATGTCTGCCTGGACTATTTCATAGCAGCTGGAGGCTGCCTCCCCTCTATTTTATCTCACTACAAGTCAGTTTCTTGTTTCTATCCTGCATTCTTTATTAACTTCATCACACAAATGGGGGACACTGACAGTAGCCCAGGAGAGTGGGGGCAGGAGAAAAGACAATGGTGGGTTGTTGGCAGGGGCACCCCCTGGAATGCCATGAAGCTCTCATTTCCTTCGAACGCGCTTGAAATTTCTTTCCCGCCCAATTCCCACGTCCCACTTCCTGGCGTGAACAGTGCTGGCTCTCTGCTTCTCTGGTACACGGTTTTCTTTATAGTAACTTGCACATATTCTAGGCAGGAACTGACTCTATTTTTAGATACCATAAAGGAGGGTTGACTTGGGGAGTCATTCCCATTTTTTGGTCTTTGCGCCCCGGCCGACCTCAGCCAAGGGCAACCCATACAAGCCAGAGACGGTACAAGACGACTGATAACAGTCATCTCCATCGCAATTACAATGGCGTGGCATAGAGGTACAGAAACAGACTGATAACCACTCTGCTGTCTGCAAAAGGCAAATGAATGCAGCTGTGGTAAGCGCTGCAGTACCGGTGTCTGTTAGCAAACGCAGTCAGACACACGGTGACAGTAAAAAAAAGCTGAACGGGCTCCATGGTTGCCGTGATATGGCGTCCTCCCCAGGGCAAATCCAGGGAAAAGGGCCTCAAAAATGATTTGTCTGCTGTTGCTTTCGACGGAGGAAGGAATGAGTGATGACATTTACCAGAATCAGCCCGTGACACGTTTTGCACGCATATGGCCTTGGGGCCACGCCAGAAATTCCAATGAAAGCGGGGGAGACTGCAGGAACAATGGGATAGCTACGGGATAGCTACCCACAGTGCAATGCTCCAGAAATCGACGCTAGCCTCTGACCATGGACGCAAACCACCGAATTAATGTGCTTAGTGTGGCCGCATGCACTCAACTTTATACAATCTGTTTTACAAAACTGGTTTATGCAAAATCAGAATAATCCTGTAGTGTAGACATACCCTCTGTAGTGTAGACCAGGCCACAGACAAAGTGATATGATATAGTGAAAGAGGGGCAAGTGCAGGGTCCCAGAAGAATAGATAGTCCTTTGCTGAGACACTTGCCTGGGAATTATGAAAATTGGATTTCATCTCTGCCTCTGCTACATACTTCCTATTGTTAGTAGATATCAAACCTGCTACCAGTCTTTTCTATATTAACCAGAAACCTTTCTGTATCTAAATAAAGTGTTTTGGATCTATAAAATATAGCTCTCTATTCCTATCAAAGTGAAAAGTTCTTTGTACTTAGACTGAACCATAGTAGTGTGATGAAATGAAGAAATGTGGATAATCTTTTACTTTGATTCCTTTGACTTATGGAGAATACTGTCCACATATTCAGAGAGGCAACTAAAAAAGTATGCCTGTCACTGCAGTTGGATGTTGTAATGAACAAGACGGTGTGGTAGATAAGGGCTAGTATTAATCCAAAAATATGGTCTGTGACTGATAAGGGATATTTGTTATTGCAAATGTTTTCTGTGATTTGTGAAATAATGATCCATTGAAAGAAGTTTTCAGCTCATTAGGAATTGCTTGTTGCCACAGACGTTTTTAAGTAATAATGACTGAGTTAAAAACGCCTTTAGTTTATAAATCATGTAAATTAAGATTACATATGGAGCTTCTTTTACAGTATTAGGTAAATTGAGATATTGAAAACAGAACACAGAGTGGGATCAACTGTAGGAAAATAGCTTTTCCTTCCCCGCAAAGGAATCTCTTTGTCCCACATTCTATAAAAGGAAAGAGTTTTTAAATTTAAATTGGAAGTGGACTAGCTGCTATTGCTTCACGTGTTACAGAGGGTTTGGTAAAGTATGATTTGCTCTCTTGTTGTGTATTTGGTTGTCATGGTTTTTGTTCCTATGGCAACTGAGTTAGATTATTAGGGGATAGCCCAGCCAGCTTCTGCCGGTTAGGTGAGCTCTGTGTCTTTAAATAAATGGTAGTTTTGTTAGCTGTCTGCTTTCTGGCCTTTAGTGATTTCTTCCTAAACCAAATGCCCCCAAGGATATTACATTTCTGTATTCTGTATTGTATTGTATTAAATTTTTTTACTAATAATCTGTGATAAATTATTCCAAGTGAGGTGATTATCTGACAATCTTGTATTATTATGGTAATTCAATTTGAACATGTAACACTGCAATATTGGATGAGTCACTTCAACCAAAATTTTCTGAAGTTGCCACTAATGTGCATTCTTCATTTTTGGGGTGCTCATCTAGGGCTGTTTTTCACAAGTGCCTCACACTCACTACTCCACATGACTACAATTGGAAGCTGTCGGTTCTTAGTATCTGGGCACCCAGTTATTGATGAACCCCAAATTAGTGGAAATTTTGCTAATGTTTGCCTCAATCTGTGTCTCAGTTATTCATCTGTAAAATGATGATTCTAGTCCTTTCCCCCTTCACAGAGATATGGTGAAGATAAATGCACTAATATCTGTGAAGTGTATACACACATAATGTGATGATGAGAATAGAGAAAAATTAAATCCTTATTCAACTCTGGGTTTTATTATTAGATTAGATGCTCCCATGCCTTGTGACATGAGACAACCTAATATTTCCACATCCATTTGTCTAGTGCCATATTTCTTGCTCCATTATAGTCTGTTTCCAAAACAATGACATCTTTCTCAGTGGTTTTCTTATATGTCATGTGTTTTCCTCTTTTCTGTCTTCCACCAAGTGGTATCTGTCAAGGGCTTGTCTGGGAGTACAGTGTTTTTGGGTTGGTTGATTTGTTTGGGGTTTTGTAGGTTTTTTTTTTTTTTTGACATTTATACAACATGTCCACACCATTTCAGACTTCTTTCTCGAATCATTGGGTTTGGGTGGTTTGTAATAAATAAACTATGGGGCCTCACAAATGAATGATAAGTATATAAAAGGGAGAGAGACAAGGTAGGTGAGGTAATACCTTTTACTGGACCAACTTCTGTTAGTGGAAGGAACAAGATTTTGAGCTTTACAGAGCTCTCCTTCAGTTCTGGAAAAGGAAACAGTAGAGTTCAAGCTAAATACCAGGTTGGACAGATTGTTAAGCATAAAGTGTTCACACATATTGTAGGAGACCACTTACAATGAAGTGAGCAATTAATACCTCTGCAATCAGTGAAGGGTTAGTAGGCAGCAGGGTATGTTACAAATTGTTTGGGCTATAAAACCAGTTTATTTTAAGGCCATGTTTTTTAGTGTGCAGTAGAGTTGTGAATTTAATTCCCAGCCTATTCTTTTCAAAGTATTTATGCAAGTTTCTTTAGAGGACTAGGACTGAGAAGCCAGATGTGGCCCACAATTGATAGGGTGTTTGTCTTTTATCATTTTTTTGGATAGTTCATTTAAGAGCAAGGTGATTTTATATTTTTATAAAAAAAAACAAAAAAAAAAACAAAGGAGGTATTGATCAGCTGCCTCACCATCTTGTGCACTGATGAGACACAGGTCCTGCAGTGGGGGTGGGGGTGGGGGTTTGGCGGCGAGGGGTCCAGATCGGGAACGTATATGATCACGTAATTAAGGAAAAGGGTCAAAAATTATTCTGGGCACATTGATTCGCATATTTCCTAACTTCTGAGTGTTGAACTTCACAGTCATAATAGGGCGTCAATTAAATTGGCAGTAACTCACAAAAATTAATTGTGGATTAAAAATTAATTGGAATAATCGCAGTTTTAATTGCACTTCAATAAACAGATACCAATGAAAATTATTAAATATTTGGGTTTTTTTCACTAAGTTCATCTATACTGATCTGTGTTAACTGAAAATCAAAGTGTAATATATTTTTCTTCAAATATTTGAACTGTAAATAGATAAACAAAAGAATAATATTCTTCAAAATTACCTCATAGCAAGTATCGTAGTTGCAATGCTCTTTTTTTGTGCAGTGCAACCTTACAAATGTAATTTTTTGTTACATACTGCCACTCAAAAACCAGAACAATGTATAACATCCAGCCTACAGCCACTCGTCCTACTCTTGTCAGCCAATGCTAAGACAAACAAGTTTGTTTACATTTATGGGAGATAATGCTGCCTCTTCTTATTTTAGGCCACCAGAAAGTGAGAACAGGCATTTGCATGCACTTTTGTAGCTGGCATTGCAAGGTATTTACGTGCCAGATATGCTAAACATTTGTATTGCCCCTTCA
The DNA here is from genome assembly GCF_003597395.2 of Chelonoidis abingdonii. Classification (NCBI taxonomy): domain Eukaryota; kingdom Metazoa; phylum Chordata; order Testudines; family Testudinidae; genus Chelonoidis; species Chelonoidis abingdonii. The sequence continues at coordinate 137,925,152 of NC_133770.1, forward strand.
TGCTTTGGCCACCATTCCAGAGGACATGCTTCCATGCTGATGATGCTCATTAAAAAATAAGTGTTTATTAAATTTCTGACTGAAGTCCTTGGGGCAGAATTGTATGTCTCCTGCCTTTTACTGCATTCTGCTGTATATTCCTGTTATAGTAGTCTCAAATGATGAGCCAGCACATGTTACTTTTAAGACACTTTCACTACCGATCTTCCAAAATTTAAAGATGGTACCAAATGTGAGATTTCTAAAGATAGCTGCAGCACTTGATCCAAAGTAAAAGAACCTGAAGTACCTTCCAAAATCTGAGAGGGATGAAGTGTGGACCTTGCTTTCAGAAGTCTTAAAAGAAGCATATTAGATGTGGAAACTCAGAACCCAAACCACCAAAAAAAGAAAAAATCAACCTTCTGCTGTGACATCTGATTCATAATGAAAATGAACATGCCTCGGTTTGCACTGCTTTGGATTGTTTATCGGAGCAGAACCCATCATCAGCATGGACGCATGTCTTCTGGAATGGTGGTTTGAAGCATGAAGGGACATGGGAATATGGCACATCTGGCACAATAATATCTTGCAACACCAGCTACAACAGTGCCATGAGAATACTTGTTCTCACTTTCAGGTGACATTATAAACAAGAAGCAGGCAGCATTACTCCTCCAAAATGTAAACAAACTTGTTTGGCTGAACAGGAAATAGGACTCAGTGGACTTGCAGGCTCTAAAATTTTCCATTGTTTTATTTCTGAATGCAGAGGATTTTGGACATAATTCCAGATTTGTAAGTTCAACCTTCATGATAAAGAGATTGCACTACAGTACTTGTATTAGGTGAATTGGAAAATACAGTTTATTTTGTTTTTTTTTACAGTGCAAATACTTGTAATCAAAAATAAATATAAAGTGAGCACTGTACACTTTGTATTCTGTGATGTAATTGAAATTAATATATTTGAAAATGTGGAAAACATCCAAAAATATCTAAATAATGGTATTCTATTGTTGTTTAACAGTGTGACTAATTGCTTGACAGCCCTAAATTGTAAACTTCTTTTAACATAACTTTTTTGCATTATTATAGTTTTGTTATGTTAATGCTACTGCTTGTATGGTGCCCTCCCTCCTCCTCACTTGTAGTCCTAGAAGCAGGAGAAGCATTTTTTAAAATGGGGCGGGGGTGATTATTTCAGTTTGAAAGTGAAATATGAAAAGAACCTTGGAAAATAACCCCTATTACTGTCTGTGAATCTGAAGCTAACTGGAAATCAATTGTTTTCAACCTGAAGTTATAAATTGCCCCAGATTCACTTCAGCTATGTCCCCGTCTTCCCAAAATATTCATGAATGTCAGCGTACCTGGGATCGGGCTTGGGCTTGTAACAAATGCTAAATCATTTTGGTATGGAAAGTACAGCTCAGTCTGTATTTGGCAGCACTCTATCCTTCGAGGAGTAAATCACCCCTTTACAGCATGCATGCTGTCTCTGCCTGTGTTTCCTGATTTGAGTCTTGGTTTTTATTTTGAATGAACTTTTCTGTATATATGTCATGGTTCTCTCCCCACAACATTACATCTTACCATTAAGCTAAGATATGGGACTTTGGCAAGATGTAGTTAGGAAATATATTATTCATTTAGAAAAGCTTAGATGTCAAAATAGTGTTTTGAGGATCACAGGAAATGATTTAGCCAGGCAAATAAAAATAGAGCAAGCTCAAAAATACCCTTTAAGTGGTAACACTATCTGTAATTAGCATCCACTACACTGAATGAAGTATTCATGTTACAAACACAGCTTCATTTCACTGTTTTTTTTTAAATGTCTCAGTCAATTGCATAGCTTATACATTTCAATAATAAAATCATTGGAAAAATGCAGCTATAGAAAACAATTAAAATCCAGTACAATCTGGTGGATTTCAAACTGCCTGGGATGCTGTGTGTGTGTATGTGTGTTTTAACCTTTTAAAAATATAATCCTTGCCATTAAAAATGGAAGAGAGTCTACAAGCTATGTTATACACTTCTACCCTGATATAACGCTGTCCTCGGGAGCCAAAAAATCTTACCATGTTATAAGTGAAACTGCATTATATTGAACTTGCTTTGATTCGCCAGAGCACACAGCCCCTCCCCCTTGGAGCACCGCTTTACCGCATTATATCCAAATTTGTGTTATATCGGGTCATGTTATATCGGTATAGAGGTGTATAGGGATCACTTCTCCCACCACTGAAACACAGCTGCCTCTTAGATGGAATATTACAGTTCTCTAATAGGGTACAGCAATGGTGTTCAGATTTGAAAGGGAAGAATTCTTATACAGTTAAAACTTCAGGGGATTTTATGTAGGCAGACAGTTGACCTGAACTGGAAATTGGTGAAGAGACATGGGCTAACTAAGGCATATCAAAAAAGTAGAATTTTGTTTTAAAAAAATGAAATTATTTCCATTTCACAGGGTTCAAAATGGAACAATTTTTTGTATTTACATATTGAAAGGGGTGTCCTTTTTTTCAAAATAATTATGAAAACATTTTTTTGAAATTTTCATTTCTCCCATTTTGCCACCAAATACAATAAAGATATATAATGTCCACAGCTGATAACACAGACGCATTTTTCCCTCTTTACTTTTATATTCTTTCGCTCCTTTTTTATTCTACATCAACTTTGGAAAAGTTACACAACTGAAAACTGCAAGAGTTTTATTCTTCCCTTTGCTTCTTTGTAACATTTTCAAAGTTGAGGAAACACTGAAATGTTACTGAGTGGAAAAAAGAAAAAGAAAAAATGGAAAAACAGACATACCCCAAATTTAGACATTCATACCTACTGCATTCAGTGTCAAAAAAAGATAAGAAAAACAAAAATCCAAAAATTTCAATGTTTTATTTTTCAAAAAGTGAAAAGAAATAAAAATTGTTGTATAGTTTCAGAAAAAAGATAATCAAAAAGGACATTTTCCTGCCAAAAAGAAGAACCATTTTTGACAAAATCCCTTTTTGGGTGAGACAATGGTATTGATCAAAATAATTTTGACCACTTCTAGCTAATTTTTTACCTTAAAAGTTGTTCTGTTGGATTTATAATAGTCATAGATGGACTATTTTCAGCACCTACAATGTCACAATGCCCCATAACGCTATATTGTATCAGTACTTGAGTTCTGGCTCAAAGGGAAGAGTGCTATTTACTGAACCATCAATATGATTTCCTGCAACACATGTGACCCTCCTTCAGTTGCAGTCCCAACACAAACCAGCTGAAGCATTTAAGATCTGACAGGATCACAGTATAAGGTGGATGCCTTGGGCCTCTTGTACAATCTCATCCATTTCTTCTCTACACATTTCCTCTTTCTCAGTAACAGTAATGGTAGTTATTTTTTTTATTTTGGTGAGAGCTTCAGATCCTAATTATCATAATAATCTGATGTTTTATGATCCCCAGTCACCCAAAGAATTCTCATAGATCCCTGTAATAATCCTTTAACAATACTGACACACCATACCCCAGTCCCTTACTCAGTCTCTCCCTCCCTGCACCCTTTGGCTAGAGATATTTAGCTCTTGAAGCCTTTCCTCTTAAAAGAGACTTTTTAAATCCCCAGATAAACCTAGTTACCAAATGGTATCCCCACAGCAATTTTATAATTTCAGTAATTTATCAATTTTATTGTATAGAAAAGTCTTATTTGAGGCATATTTTAACAGTAATACACATCTAAAATTTGAATATTTGACGTATGTTCCTTCTCTAACGAAACAGAGAATTTTTAAATCAGATTATGGAATCACCCAACCAGGAAATGTTACTAGTAACCATAAAAAAGGCACTCATCACTTCATGACATCACACTGGTGGATTCTCCATTACATGAAGTCTTTAAATAAAGATTGGATGTCTTTCTAAAATAGATGCTATAGCTCAGTCAGAAGTTTTGGGCTTGATTAATGGGTGAAGTTTTATGGCCCACATTATGCAGGAGGTAAAAGTAGGTGATCATAATGGACCCTTCTGGACTTAAATTCTGTGAATTATATAATGACTTTTAAAAGCCACACCCCATCCCCAAGGTGTAGCTACTTACCATTTAACTTCCTTAGTATTCACATAACTTTCAAATGCTTCCCCACACCTCTGATAAAACCTCTCAGCCTCTTCCACAGACACAGAAGAAAATGAACTGAAATACTGGCCACACACACAAATCCCACTAAAGTCAGTGGGAGCTTAACATTTTTGAAGAACTAGGTCCCTGATCTATTTCCCCTCATTGTGGGTGTGTGTAGGTGGGATGAGGAGGGGAAGGTATATTTTAATAGCGTAGTGACAAATTGCCACACAAATTCCACCACATTCATAGAAGAATAGACACCTCTTCAAATAATCCGAGAACTTTCTCTCCACAATTCCTAATATAGGGAAATGAAAATGTAGGGCAGAAAAGGAAAGAATTTTTTTCTATATGTCCAATGGTGTGTGAAATTCAGAGTTTGTTTTATGTAAATTCCCCCCAAAATCACCTGTCAGCCCTTTTGGCATGAGGTTCAACCTTCTCAAATGTAGCTTTATTCACAGTTTCAAACAAAAAGTGACTTTTTCATAGAAATCATGCTGAAACAAAATGTCTATTTTTACTGCAAAGAGTTTTTTTCAGAAAAATGCATCCATGTTTCCATATTTCACTGAAAATGGTCTCATTTTCACATGAGAATTGCATTTTTCTCTTGAAAACTTTGCATTACTTACAGTAGCAAGTCACATTTGAGTCCCTAACAAAACACAAAAATCCTTGGGCCTGATCATCCACTGTCTTGTACCTCATGCAGTCATTTTACATTTGTGCAAAATAAATACTAAATGTTAGCATTCTGCTTGAACTAAGTTTCTCCTGCTGAAGGGAGCTTTCAAAGATGGCATTCATCCCTCTTGATTTGGTGTAACGCAGTTCTTACATGGAGGATACAAGGGCAAATCTTACACAGATTCAAGGTGGCTAGCATGCCTGCATTCAGCTATTGGCATGTCAGTCAGCCCAGAACAACTGGTGGACACATAATCAATGGAGTGCTCTAGAGTAAACAAGTCCCTGTAAAGAGGTACTTTGACATCATTGCCTTTCTTAGACTCCCTGAAGCATGTAAGAATAAACACATAATCTATAACTTTAGAGATCTCAGAGCTACTTACTTTCTCTAAGTTTTTAGGGAATGGAGTTGTTTCAAACTCAAAAAAAGGTGACTGTAACAGGGCTGCCTTAGTCCTGCCTCTGTCTCAGTCCACAAATTAGAGTGACCCTTTTGCTTGTTCAGCACCCTGTGCAGTTAATTTACAGTTACATCCCATCACCTTCACATCATACCTAAGATTTTTCCCAAGCAGAGGCAAGCAATTTCTCTCTTTCTCTTACTGCCTACTTGCTCCCTGCATTTGTCTTTTCTGTGCCTATTTGTGGGATCTTGGCTAATGGCTTAATTGGCCTTGCATAGTCAGCTCCAATCTGCTTTGCCTGATTTGGACTGCTGTGAAGAGTGCTGACTCAGGCCTTTGAACCTAGCACTTTGTCAGTGACTAAGGTGCTGTGCTCCAACAAGTTTAGTATCTAATTTATATACCACTCTTTCACCTCTTCTTTCCTCACTCCCTCCAGTGCCATAACCTACTCTGACCTTGTGTTTTCTACACACTTCACAGCTACACAGCTATCCCAATGAGAATGATATTGTGATATACTGAACTGCAAATTGTATTTCATTTCAGCATTCCAAATTTCTCACATGCAAACTATAGGCATTTCAGACAACAAACTGATGTGAATTCCCACGTTTTCTTGGAGTTTGCTTTTCAAAGTGAGCCTAATGGAGGTCTTACAGTTTGTCTTAAAGAGGCAATGGTACAAAACTCACAAGCCAGACCTCCAGAATTTTAACATCTGTTTATCCAAGTTTGCTGGTGGAGTGAACAGTGTGCTTTAGCTCTTCTTCATACCCCCAGTACCTGTCAATTTTCTGGCCCACCTTTTGAGTGCTGATTTGAAGATTTGCCACCTCTTAGACAAATGATTTTTTTTTGCAGTCCAAAGTGCATGAAACCTATAATTGCTATAGTACAATAGATTGCTTGCCAGAGGCAGGCAAGTACTGTTATGACTTCACAGTGGATGAAATATATCTGTGTTTACAGTCTCTCTGTCATAAAAAAGATTGTTTTATTGAAAAGTGATAAATATACACTGAATATCTTTATATGTCTATTCACTCACAAACACATACGTGTACTGGAATATATATTCCCATAGTTTATACATGTTGAAGAAAGGAGGCATGTCTTAAATTGTCACATCAAATGATAATGGCATAATATTTTGTATAGATACATATATAACCAGAGGACACCAATAGCAGAGGAAACTGCTAGCCAATAATTATATCTAGATTTCAAATAGCACTTTATTCATAAAATTGGGCCCATTTATAATCTACATTCCTCCTTAAAATTAAATCCGGAATTCTGTTAAAATGGCAAGTGGGATGGGTTGTCCCCCTGTGAGGTGCCACTTGATGTACTGGGATACCACTGAGACAGTCTGTTCCACCAGCCTGAGCCCCCTTTGCCCTGTCTTCCTGAGCCAGGCTCTTAAGCCTCCTCTAGCACACACACAGGCAGGGCCAAAACCAGCTGCAGAAAGGCACAGACACTGAAATCAACTCTGGGAAGACTCATCTTAAGCACTCAGCTTACGCCTCAGCACTCAGGTGTCCACCACCCTTGGAGGGCAGATCCAAAGATGTATTGTCTTGTGCTACATACATGTATATATATATATAAAAAGATCTGGACAGCACAAGCTCATAAGAATTCACCCTCAATGTGAAATATGCACAGCTTCTCACCCCCCCCACATAGAAATTGCACAAACTAGGTTTAATAATAAACAAAAACAAGCTTAACTATAGAAGGCAGATTAAGTGAATATAAGGGATAGCAAACAGAACAAAGCAGATTACTAAGCAAATAAAACAAAACACGTATACCAAGCTTAAGACCTTAAAGATACTGGTTTCAAGAAGTAATTTCTCACCCTAAATGTTCTTTTAGGCAAGTTGCAGAGTTTCTATAGCCTAGGCCTGGTCTACATTGGGGGGGAAGGGTGTCTGTGTAAGATACACAATTTCAGCTACGAGAATAGCGTAGCTGAAGTTGATATATCTTATTTCGACTTACCTCCCGCCCGTCCTCACTGCACGAGATCAACGGCCATGGCTCTTCCGTCGACTCCGCTTCCGCCTCTCACCCTGGTGGAGCTCTGGAGTTGACAGGAGCGTGTTTGGAGATTGATTTATCGTATCTAGACGCGATGCAATAAATCGATTCCCGATAGATCAATCACTACCCGCCGATCCGGCGGGTAGTGTGGACGTACCTTTAGAGTTCTACGCTATTCTTCTTACAGACTGGACCCCTGTCTCAGTCAGGACTTACCCCTGACTTTCCCCTCAGGTTAGTCTCTTTGTCTCTTCAGATATTTTCAGCAGCCTTTCTTCTTGGGTAGGCAATGGAGGAGAGTCCTGTTTGCCTTACTCCCCAGCCTTAAATACGATTTACATAGGGCGGGAACCTTTTGTTTCCCAAACTTGAGTTCCCTCTCTTGTTAGTGGAAAATTAATGAACAAACGCTGAGAGAATGTGGAATCAGTCAATGTGACACTCAGCTGATGGGGCAGCTCATGGTGTTGGATGCCATAAGATGGTTGAGGGACATCTACGTAGAACACATCACTGGACATCCGCAATACCAGAAGGGATGAGCTGGAATGCCAATGAGAATCGCAGTCAGGAAAGTAACTGAAATACTTTCCTCATGGACTGTATTTTCTAAATAGACAACCAACCTAATTCTCAATTACTGAGGGACAATCTCCACAATTTCCACAACCAAATCTCTGTACAACTTTTCATGAATGATGTACCTGAGTATTCAGATTCTAATATCTAAATTGTATTGTTAAATCTATTCACCTAAAATTGAGTAACTGCTGATTACTTACTCTATGTATCATGTGACTTTTAAAAACTAATTTTATATTTGTGGATAATCTAAGCACTATAACCAGATATACAGACACTCTTTTCCAAACCTATGTATTATATAATTTTTTTTTTAACATGAGCTTTAATCAAACTTTTAAAACCAAGTGGCAGGACCACTTGACCTAATGTCACAGCTACATCCCAGGATGATTCTCAGGAAGGAGAGAGATTAGTATCTTCACAGTCTTTTCGTTTCTTCCTCAGGAAGGAGAGAGATTAGTATTTTCACAGGCTTGTTGTTTCTTCCTAATGGCCCATCAAGGCTGATGGCTTGTTGTCTGGTAGGTGCCTCCAAATCCACACACGGTTGTAATTGTTACATAGTAAGTGTTCCTAGCTTTAGATACATAAGTGATATGTGCATACGAATTGGATAATCATATTCAGTAACTTACAACCTTTCCAATGATACCTTACAAGACCCATTTTGCATAAAATATATCTCAGCTATGCCTTACCCATATCATAAGCATATTTCCACAAAGAATATGGAGTGTCATTACAGAGAGGGTATATTAATTTTTTTAAGTGTTTGTAGCAGAGAAAATAATTCTAATTGAAACACTGGCTTGATATTGATTAGCTTGAAACAATGCCAATTTCTAAATTCAACTACAATATACATTTTAAAAGTGAAGGTGCTAACTAGCATAGAAGTTTATTACTCTTGTAAAAGTCTTTTCAAACCTGGCTTTAGTCACAATCAAACTGGACCTTGGTGGGATCAGTCTTACCACTGGGACCTATTTATTCACATAACAAGCCTGATCCAATCCCATTTAAGTCAGTAGGTATCTTTCCATGATTTCAGTGGGCTGTGCAAGACCCACATAAATCACTACAATTCTGTCAGATGCATAGGACTGATATAGGAAGGGAGTTACAATTCAGTATGGAGGTGCATTTGAGAGGTGCGTGTAAGCAGTATTTGCCTATGCTGCCTCTGTTCCTAGCAGTGATTTAAGTCTCACTTTTTCTTGAAAACTAGAATTTACATCATAGTATTGTTGTGGCATGAAATACAGTCTTAATATATTTGTGTATTACATAAATTAAGACAAATGGTATAATATGTATACGGTGTGCATACAATGTACATTAAAATACAGAACAGTACATCTCTAACATAACATTCGATAATTATTTAATAAAGCATAGCCCAAGGCTGTATGAGCAAGCAGTATATCATTAGACAGTTGGCATTTTGTTCCATTATTTTAAAATATTATCACAGCAGCTTTGATGACAGATTACTGACCAGAAGCAGTACTGATTCATTCCACAGACTGAAAGATCTGAATTCTACCCTGATTTACACACACCACCTGTGTTTCAGGTGTAAATGAAGACAGAATCTGACCTAATGCTTGTAAATAGCATTAATGTATGTTGCTGATTGGCAATGTCTATACTAATTACAAATAATTTATTTTGAGAGCAGTAGCACTAAGGATAAGAAAGACTGCAAATTAAATTTTTAAGTCACTGCCTCTGTGCGCACTACCAATTTAATCAATAATAATACCCAGCTCTTAAATTTGGAGAAGATGAGAACATTTATAAAATGTAATATAATTTGCCAATAATTTTCCTTGAAGTTATTGAAAGAAGATATATATGTGAATCAGATCTATTCCTGGATCTGTTCTTAAATGAATGGATCACTTCACGTGAAATTGCACGACTACAATCTGTAGTCTGTAACCTATCATTTAAATCAGCTTCTGTACCAAATGCCTGGAGGATAGCTAATGTGAGGAGGCCAATTTTTAAAAAGGGCTCCAGAGGTGATCCCGGCAATTATAGGCCAGTAAGCCTGACTTCAGTACCAGGCAAAGTGGTTGAAACTATAGTAAAGAACAAAATTGTCAGACACATAGATGAACATAATTTGTTGGGGAAGAGTCAACATGTGTTTTGTAAAGGGAAATCATGCCTCACCAATCTACTGCAATTCTTTGAGGGGGTCAACAAGCATGTGGACAAAGGGGATCCAGTGGATATAGTGTACTTAGATTTTCAGAAAGCCTTTGACAAGATTCCTCACCAAACATTCTTAGGGCATGTCTACACTTGCCATTTAAAGCGGAAAAAGTCCCTTTTTTGTGCAAAAACCATGGGAGCGTCTACACTTGCCAGTTTCAGGGAGTAGCTATGTTAGTCTGTATCAACAAAAACAATAAGGAGTCTGGTGGCATCTTAAAGACTAACAGATTTATTTGGGCATAAGCTTTCATGGGTACAACCCCCACTTCTTCAGATACATCATGAAAACTTATGCCCAGATAAATCTGTTAGTCTTAAAGGTGCCACCAGACACCTCGTTGTTTTTACACTTGCCAATGACTTTTTGCGGTGAAACTCAGAAGTTTCACGGCAAAAGAAAATCACCTCCACAAGAGGCATACAGCTCTTACTGGTGATGCTTTTGCGATGATGTGCAAGTGAAGACACATTCTTCCTGTTTACACAGCTTTTAGCCTCCAGAGGATATCTCATAGTGCCTTGGTGACCACTCTGGCCAGCAGTACTGCTGCTCTGTTGCCAGGTAAACAGACATATACCTCTCCCTCTGTAAAGCCCTGGGAACTTTGAAACTGTCCTTCCTGTTCTCTTAGCAAGTGCTCACTTATCTGGCCAGGTGACAATGCCTGCTCCACAGAGCAAATGATCCCCTGCTTGGAGCAATGCTGAGCTACTGGAGCTGATCAGTGTTTGGGGAGAGGATGCTGTGCACGGACCCAGGATGCCTTGCGATCACCTCCCCCACCTTCCCACAAGACCCATCGTCAAACTGGAGAGAGTTGCACTGTGGGATAGCTGCCCTAGAGCTCTGCTCTCATGGCAATGGAAGTGCTACTAATGTTAACACTCTCTGATGCCTATTTTTGAAGGTTTTTTTGTTGTTGTAATATTGTTGTAATATTGCGACTTTTAGGTATGTAATCGAGTAAATGGTTCAAAACCAGACTCCAACGAGAGACTGCAGAATTGGAATTAATTTGCAAAATGGACATCATTAAATTAGGCTTGAATAAAGACTGGGAGTGGATGGGTCATTACACAAATTAAAACTATTTTTCCATGTTTATTTCCACCCCTACTGTTCCTCACAACTTCTTGTCAACTGCTGGAAATGAACCATTTTGATTACCACTACAAAAAATTTTTTTCTCTCCTGCTGGTAATAGCTCACCTTAACTGATCACTCTCGTTAATGTGTGTATGGTAACACCCATTGTTTCACGTTCTCTGTGTATATATATCTTCCTACAGTATTTTCCACTGCATGCATCCAGTGAAGTGGGCTATAGCCCACAAAAGATTATGCTCAAATAAATTTGTTAATCTCTTAGGTGCCACAAGTACTCCTGTTCTTTCTGCTCTAAAAAATATCTAATGATGGAGATTCCACAATCTCCCTAGGCAAAAGGTGGGCAACCTGCAGCCCAGAGGCTGCACATGGCCCATCAGGGCAAGCCGCCAGTTTCCACAGCTCCCATTGGCCGGGAACAGCAAACCACGGCTGCTGGGAGTTGAGGGTGGCCATGGAAAAGTAAACAAACTGTCTAGTGGCCTGCCAACGGCTTACCCTAACAGGCTACGGCCGCAGGTTGCCCACCACTGCCCTAGCCAATTTATTATAGGGCTTAACCACCTGACAGTTTGGAACTTTTTCCTAATGTCCAACCTAAACCTCCCTTGCTGCAATTTAAACCCATTGCTTCTTGTCCTATCCTCAGAGGTTAAGGAGAACAATTCTTCTCTCTCCTCCTTGTAGCAACCTTTTAGGTACTTGAAAACTGTTATCATTTTCCCTCGCAGTCTTCTCTTTTCCAGACTGAACAAACCCATTTTTTTCAATCTTCCCTCATAGGTCATGTTTTCTAGAGCTTTAATCATTTTTGTTGCTCTTCTCTGGATTTTCTTCAATTTGTACACATCCTTCCCGAAATGGGGCACCCAGAACTGGACACAATATTCCAGTTAAGGCCTAAGCAAAGCAGAATAGAGAGGAAGAATTATTTCTCGTGTCTTACTTACAACACTCCTGCTAATACATCCCAGAATGATATTCACTTTTTTGGCAGCAGTGTTAAACTATTGACTCATATTTAGTTTTCCTTTCCGCAGATCCCTTTCCGCAGGACTCCTTCCTTGGCAATCATTTCCCATTTTGGATGTGTGCAACTGATTGTTCCTTCCTAAATGGAATACTTTGCATTTGTCCTTATTGAATTTCATCCTCTTTACTTCAGACCATTTCTCCAGTTTGTCCAGATCATTTTTAATTTTAATCCTATACTCCAAAGCACTTGAAATCCCTCCCAGCTTGGTATCATCCGCAAACTTTATACGTGTACTTTTATACCATTATCTATATCATTGATGAACTTATTGAGCAGAACCAGACCCAGAACTGATTCCTGCAGGACCCCACTCGGTATGCCCTTCCAGCATGACTGTGAACCACTGATAACTACTCTCTGGGAATGGTTTTCCAGCCACCAGCTTTGCACCCACCTTATGGTAGCTCCATCTAGCTTAAATTTCCCTAGTTTGTTCATGAGAAGGTCATGTGAGACAGAATCAAAAGCTTTACTAAAGTCAAGATATACTTCATCTACTGCTTTCCCCCTATCCACAAGGCTTGTTACCCTGTCAAAGAAAGCTATCAGGTTGGTTTGACATGATTTGTTGTTGACAAATCCATGCTCACTGTTACTTATCAACTTATTATCTTCTAAATGTTTGCAAACTGATTGCTTTATTATTTGCTCCATTTTCTTTCCAGGTACAGAAATTAAGCTGACTGGTCTGTAATTCCCCAGGTTGTCCATATTTCCCTTTTTATAGCTTGGCAATATCTTTACCCTTTTCCAGTCTTCTGGAATCTGTCCCATCTTCCATGACGTTCCAGAGATAATCACTAATGGCTCAGATATCTCCTCAACCACCTCCCTAAGGTGCATTTCATCAGATCTTGGTGACTTGAGGACATCTAACTTGTCTAAGTAATTTTTAACTTGTTCTTTCCCTATTTTAGCCTCTGATCCTACCTCATTTTCATGCTATTCACTCAGTTAAATATACAGCCATAACCAACCTTCCTGGGAAAACTGAAACAAGAAGTCATTAATCACCTCTGCTATTTCTACATTTTCTGTTATTGTTCTCCCCGCGCCATGTCATTGAGTAATAGGTGTACCCTGTCCTTGATCTCTTCTTGCTTCTAATGTATTTTAGAATGTTTCTTGTTACCCTTTATGTCCCTAGCTAGTTTAATCTCATTTTTTGCCTTGGCCTTCCTAATTTTGTCCCTACATACTTTTGTTATTTGCTAATATTCATCCTTTGTAAGTTGACCTTGTTTCCAGTTTTTGTAGGACTCTTTTTTGAATTACAGCTCATTGAAGATCTCATGATTAAGCCAGTGTGATCTTTTTCCATAGTTCCTATCTTTCCTACACAGCAGGATAGTTTGTTTTTGTGTCCTTAATAATGTCTCCTTGAAAAACTGCCAACTGTCTTCAATTGTTTCCCTCCTTAGACTCTCTTCCCATGGGATCTTACTACCAACTCCCTGAGTTTGCTAAAGTTTGCCTTCTTGAAATCCATTGTCTTTATTTTGCTCTTCTCCCTCCTACCATTCCTGAGAATCATGAACTCTATCATTTCATGATCACTTTCACCCAAGCTGCCTTCCACTTTCAAAATCTCAAACCATTTCCTCCCTATTTGTCAAAATCAAATCTAGAACAGTCTCTCCTCTAGTAGCTTTCTCCACCTTCTGAAATAAAAAAAATGTCTCTAACACATTCCAAGAACTTGTTAGATAATCTGTGTCCTGCTATGTTATTTTCCCAGAAGATGTCTGGATAGTTGAAGTTGCCCATCACCACTAAGTCTTGTGCTTTGGATGATTTTGTTAGTTGCTTAAATAAATCCTCATCCACCTCTTCTTCTTGGTTAGGTAGTCTGTAGTAGACCCCTACCATGACATCACTCTTGTTTTTTACCCTTTTATCCTTACTCACAGACTTTCAACAAGTCTGTCTCCTGTTTCCATTTCAACACTCAGTCCAAGTGTATATATTTTGAATATATAATGCAAATCTCCTCCCTTTTTACCTCTGACTGTCCTTCCTGAGTAAGCTGTACCCTGCTATACCAATATTCCAGTCATGCTTGTTATCCCATCTGTGATGTCAACTGTCATAGTTGTGTTTATTTAGTAGCATTTCAAGTCCTTCCTCCTTATTTCCCATACTTCTCGTATTAGTATGCAGACATCTAAGATACTGATTTGATTCCCCACCCAGTTCTGTCTTGTCTCTCCCTTATCCCTGCTGTAACAGACCATGCTCCCCTGCAAATTATGACCCTTCTCTCAGGTCTCCATGTTTTTTACTTCCTGTGGGCTTTGGTCATCTGCCCTCTTTGAACCTAATTTAAAGACCTCCTCACTAGGTTATCCAATCTGTATCAAAATAGTCTCTTCCCCTTTCTCAATAAGTGGATCTCATCTCCACTTAGCAGTCCTTCTTCCAGGAACAGCATCCCGTGTTGAAGCCAAAGCCAAAGCCAAAGCTCTCCTGGTGATACCATCCTTGCAGCCAGGCATTCACCTCCAGGATGCATGTGTCTCTGCCTGGGTCCCTACGCTTTACTGGATAGATAAAAGAGAACATCACCTGCTCTCTCAGAAACCAGAGACTCCAGAAAGCAAAGATTCTACTTCTGCTACATCTGATTAATTTGGGACCTGTAAATCAATTTTACATATTTTGATCTGAATGATTCCAGTACTTACATTAAAGAAGCTGGTTATTACTAGTATTGGTATGGTTTATAATGTAACTCCATATTTTAGCATAGTTTTTTAATAGAATCACACATTTAAAATGTGTGATTTCACTATACTATGGAAAATGTAGTGACCAATCTTATTTTTGCATTTGTCAATGCCACTATATTTTGCCATTTTCATTTTATAGGATCTGAGGAGAGCAGGGATTGAGAGGATGGCAGGGAGTTTTTACACAGAGTCATTGAGAGCAACAGAATATAAACACTAAGTTATCACCATCTGTTCATCAGCAATTCTCTAAGGAGAGGGATACATGTCATAGAGATTCTCTGACAAAGCTAAGAAAGAAGAAAAAGGCAAAGAGAGATCTCAAGCTTAAGAAGACAGCCTTCAAACTAAGAGGATTAGTTGAATATCTTGAAGTTGGGCTGAAAATGAAAAGTGAAAGAGCCAAAGCAGAAAGAAAGAAACAGAGAAGCAAATTCTAGTGTAAATCTGGCAAAACTGTAGAGATGTTTCAGGGAATGATGCACTTGTTAACATCACTCAAAGCTATACTTCCTCAAGAGCTGTCACAAACACTCATCAGTGTGGATCTATATTTAACTCTAAGTCCTGTATATATCACAAAATAGATTGTACATTTCACAATAACTGAATATGGGATATTTCTTGTGGACTAGTCTGTGAAATTCTGTATAACAAATATTTCAGAGAAATTCTGTTGTAACGCAAGCATAACTAACTCATTACATAGAAGTAAATTAAATATGCTCTTCTATGGGATGTCTGTGTGCATTAGATGTATAAATAAAGGTTGCATAATGGTTTCCATTCTTAACCCTTGTGCTTTCAGTCACTTACAACTTTCTGGAACTTACACCTTTCAGCCTGAAAATTTTATACATTGATTTCTAAGGCAAATGTATTTATTCTTAAAAAGAAATTCAACTTGTTTTTGTCTGGATTTTTGTTATTTATACAGAGTTTTTACAGGAATATTATTAAGGTATCAACAGCAATATGAGACTTTGATGGAGTCATATATGCACTTACTTACAAGATTTTAACCAATAAACCGCAAATATGATTTATCACTGTTTTTTCATACAGTGCAAATTCTAATAACCATTTATGATCATTTCATAGCTGTAGATTGTAGCTAATTAAATATTTCTGTTGTATAGGGCCTTTTCAGTTGTCAACTTCTCATCTTTCAGGCTGATGTTTTCCATGTTTAGTCTCTGCCCAAGCATAAACTGATTGGTGTACAAAGTTTTCTCACACTGTTTGATTTGTAAAGTTTCCACAAAATATAGTTCTGTTATTTTCAAATGTAAATAAATGAAAAAGTATCCTTTGGTGATTATAAATCAGTGTGTGTGACTTCTTTATAAAACTGTTCTAGCATCTCTGCTGGTTGATGTAGGAACTTGAAATCTAGCAAAAAAATAGTTGTTAGGGCAAAACATGTGCCTGGATAAGAATGGTTGACACACAGAGTACTGTGACCCAGGGCCTGGTCCTAGAATGTGAGAATCGCAAAATTCAATCCCAAGAAAATAAAGACACTAAATCTTACATCAGAGGGGGCTCTTAGAGACCAGAAAAGAGGCAAAGTGTCAGTGTGACAACCAGCAAAAGTTCTTTTTTGCTAGTATGTCTACATTAGGAGGCTTTTTCCTGGTATAGCTACTATGACAAAACTTTGAATGTAGACAAGTTCTAAGATACTGGTTGCTCAATCTGTGGCTATGATGTTTAGTAAATCTATATTTTGGTTCATATCGAAGAACTCTAGATAGTACATGATACTGAAAATGTATTAGAGAAAATGTGTTGGTTTTGTTTGTACTTTGTGTTGAAGTATGTGCTCATTTTTGAAGATTTAAGGAAACCAAGTTAAGGTAGAGAGTGGTTTGAGTTATTTCAAATGGTTAATTAGCCTTGTCATAAATAGATAGCTAAGGGTTAATGTTTCTTTTACCTGTAAAGGGAACCAAACACCTGACCAGAGGACCAATCAGGAAACCAGATTTTTAAAAGCAGGGGAGGGAACCTCTGGAGGGGTTTGGCTTTATTCTGTGTCTTTTTGGTTTCTTTCGGCTATGAGAGAACAACTTTTCTTTCTATCTCCAAGCTTCTTTCTACCCTGCTGTTACCAAGTTGTAAGTACAAAAGGAAAAGCAATAGGTTTATATTGTAGTTGTATTTACATGTGTGTACTTTGCTGGACTGGTTTAAATTGGCTATTTTTTGAATCAGACTGTTTATTCCTAATTCCTTATAAGCAATAGCCCTGTATTGATTCTTGAATGCAGAGTTGATATTCTATGTAATTTCTCTCTTTTTATATAACGTTTTCTTTTTAAAACCTGGTTGAGGTTTTTGGTTTCTCTGGTTAAAGTTACGGTCCGAAGGGAGGGAGAAAATCTCTTTGTCTTAGCTTGACCAGGTTTGAATGCATAGCCTCAGGGGGAGGTAAATTGCCCTCGATGGTTTGCAGTCAAGGAGTTTAGTACAGCATCGCTCAGGCTAACCCAGGGAGGGGGGAAGCTGGGGATGAGATAGGGAGACCCAGGGGTTCTGGGTCTTGGGGGTCCCCCAGGGATAGGGTTGGGGCGACCCGGGGGCGATCAGGAGCCCTGAATCCTGATTGGTGGCAGCAAGATCAGATCCAAGCTGGTAATTTAAGCTTGGAGGTTTCATGTTAGCTTCTCAGTTTATGAACGCTAAGGTTCAAATCTGAGTAGGAGGCTATTACAAGCCTGTTCCCCCATTGCTGTATTGCGGAAACCTCAACGGTGCATTTGCAGACTTAACACAGTTTACAGTTTCTTATACGCCTGTGACAGGAGGATTAAACTCAGCAGCTGGACTGATTAAGTGCAACTTAACTTTAAACAGAATTTGGGTGATACAAATAAGATTTTGAATAGAAATTATTTGTATTTTCTCATAAGATTTTTTTTAAGTCACTTGGTTTCAAAGGAGCAAAATGAATATTGTACCTTTAACTTTTATTTCCCCCTTAGATTAAAGCAGATGAAAAACTAAGTTAGGCACAGAGTCTGCATGGCTCTTCCAGGAAAGTGCTGTGCAGTGGAGTGTGAAGCCTTCTGCTTGGTTACATGGCCCAGTTCTTGCACTACTGCTCTGTCCCTCCTATGGCCCAGGGGGTGCAAAGTGTTCACGCACAAGCAAGGGAGAGACTGGGCCATGGCTCCACACTAGCCTGCAGTGCAGAACCAGCATGCAGGAGAAACAGGCTTGTACTCCATAAAGAAATGTAGCAGGAGTGCTTTCCTGCCTACTGAGAAATTCAAGTAGTGATTCCTAATATTGTCCTGGGACAGTATGGGTCAACATTGCTTGTAACTGTGCCCTGCATCTAACAGAAGGAATCTAGCTCCTAATGACTACAGTTTTAATTACTGCTGACTAAATAGACTCTAAATCATTACTAGTATAATCTCCTGTAAACTCAGATCAATGTCTTCATGCTTTCCATGTTCAGACACGAAAAGCTAAGTGACACTGACAATATACATCAGCAGGATGCCTGAAAAAAATTGATAGCAACACAGTGGTTTCACATACAGTCAATAGATCTAAATCCACATTCTCAAATTGTTTAATTAAAATTTCATTTGGTCTGGGAATTAACCCTTTTTCTGTGTCACTGTTTTACAGTGGTATGTTAGTGTGAAGAATGTTTTAGGTGATATCCTCCCAGTAATTATTCTGAGTTCTAAGATGAAGTGCAACTCCCCACGCTCCCCCTCCAAAAGTGCTTTATTTCAGGATTACTCCCCAGAAACGGAAGCTATGATTTATTTGTACAGGGTTGGCTATTGTTCTGATAGTAGAGGGAAAGTAATGTGTGTGTGTTAAAGATGTGGTTTTGATAACAGTTTTGCAAAGGAAATACTGAGGAAAAAGCTCTATTTGTGAAGAATTTCTTCCATTGTGGTAAGTACAAAGGTGTTAAAAAATACAACAGAACACTGCAAAAAGTGAATGTGGCCTGGTTTTCATAAGTGTTGAACACTCACAGCACACACTACCTTCAGTGAGAGTTATAGCCTTAGGCTGACTCACCACCTTGGCCACTTGGTAAGCAACCCAACGTGGGGCAAATTAAGGAAATAATTGGTTAAGGACTGAATAATTAATTAAGTAATAAGACTTGTTAACAAAGCCAGGCATTGGTCCTAGTGAACAAGAATTCAGACTTAAGAAAAAAAAAGTTTCTAACCCATTTCCATGTGAACATAGCCTGGAAACTGTAGATTGACATAAAATAACATAAATTGGTCTCTAGGGTTGAAGAAACATCCGGCTGGGCTCCATTTCTGCAGCAGGAGGCTAGAGCAACCTGACTGACAGACAGACGCATATGCCCATGTATGTGTGCACACACACAAACAATGTAAGTTTACACCACATAAGCACACTTCCAATTTAAAATTACACATGCCCCCCGACATGTTATTTAGGTTACAAAATCAAACACTTGAAGGTAAAGAAATTCCAGATTAACAGTTGTCCACACACTCTCAATTGTGCTGCTGTGTGCATTCATCCTGTGCACTGAATAAGACAAAGATCCTGTAGAAAACAAGAGTATGTGATTATGTACGTAAAACATTATTGCAACTACAACTAAGGGAAAAAAATGGACCAAACAGCGTTGCCAAAAGATGCAGATTCAAGTAAAATGAAATGTTTTGGAATAGTGTGTTGATTTGCCAAATAGTTTTGATAATTTTTCCCCCCAAAATATCAAAATGGCTTTTTTTCTAAATTTCATTCATTTTAAAAAAATAAATAAAAACTGAAACAAAACTTAAATCAAACGAAATGTTTCATTAATCCCCAAACTGTAATTTTCTTTGATTTTTTGGTTCACCAAAGTGTTAAAAAACATTTTGCTTCACTTCTACCCAAAACTTTTGGTACAGTCAACTAACCAAAAAGCCATTATTTGTAGAGCTCCAATCATAATAAATATGTGTAAGGAGAACAAAGTAAGGCTGCACAGGCAACTGTAAATCTGGCATTTCCTTACAAGGCAATGGGCTGCTGGGGTCCAATGTTGCGCACAAAGGAGTCTACTCCTGCTCTTGTTCCAACACTGGGCCTACCCCTCCCCTCCCTACACAATAGCAGCTCTGCTAGCTCCCAGATAGTCTCTGTACAGCGCCTGCTTCTACTCCAGTGGTGGAATGAGCACTTTGGAATATTTGTGAGTAATGTATATTATATTGTCCAGTTTCAAAAATTTTGTTGAGGAACAGAAATGAGACAAGGAAAAATGGCAATTTAAACCCTTTTATGTCTTAGTGTGATGGGGTCCCCAGGGTACAACCTAGATCTGTCGGACGGCTGTGCCCCCTTAACTATCCACCTTGTGTTATCCCTCACAACACTTTGCCATTGACAAGCAGCAACCCCCTCCAGGCACTGTTATCATTCAGCTATCAGCATGCAGAGGCACACCCAGATAAATTGCATGAATGCTCACAAAGTCACTCATGAACTATACGCAGGAAAACAGCAGAAAATCTCCCAAGCTTCCCCTCTCCCCTGAAATATACTGCCATACACTTCCAAGACCTTCTCTTTAACAGCGCAAACTCAATAATTACCCCTTCATCAAAGAATAGGGGACATGCACCAGCCTTTGTAATCTGAGTAGCTTCCCAAAGCACTTTATACAAAAATCACTGGAAAGGATAAGAGATTGAAATATGTTTATTAACTACAGAAAGATAGATCTGAAGTGATTATAAGTATTAGACACAGAGGTCAAAGTTGGTTACATAAGAAATAAAAGTAGAATCACAGTCCAAATTCTAATTTTAACAGACTAACCAAGATTTGAATCAAACAGCTTTTCTCATTGCACTGAATATTCCTGGCAGTTTGGACACAGACTGAATTCCCTCTCAGCCTGGAACCAAACTTCCCCATACAAAGTCATTGTCTTCCAAACGATCTTCCAGGAGTTGACATGGGGAAGGTGAAAGGCCCAAGTGGTGATGTCATCAACCCTCATTTATATTTTTTCTCCAGTTCTAGAAAGATCTTTTCTGTGATGTGGGGGTTAGGCAGCCCCAGGACTGGTGCAAGAATATTTTGTGCGATAGGCGAAACTTCCACCTTGCGTCCCCTTGCCCCCACCCCTCCCCTTGGAGCATCGCTTATTATAAACTTTCAAAAATTAATACTGCATAATGTGGCATTGTTCATTGGAATTAATACACATTTGGCTTGAAAATTTATTAATTTCATTATTTAGTCTACATATTTAATGAAAATAAATGAATAACCTGACAGAGTGTGGGGCTGGCTGGCTTTGGGGATGGGGGTGCGGCAGGGATTGGATGGAGACAGGGGATGTGGAGCTACCTGGCTTCAGGCAGGGGGTGCAGCAGGGGCTGGCTGGAGACAGGTGGTGTGGCGCTGGCTGGAGACAGTGCAGCAGGGGCTGGCTGCGGGCAGGGTGGCGGGTACCAGGGCCATCCCTAGGTAGTCTGGGGCCCTATCCAGCCCCTCCCACGGGGGAAGGAGGTGTGGTGCCCCAGGCCTCGGGGGGACAAGAAGGGAAGGCAAGCCTCAGGTGGGGGGCGCTGGCTTGGAGGGCAGGAGGGAACCACTCACCAGCACTCACCAGCGGCACGGCTGGGTCTGGTTCTCTGTACCTCTCCCTGCTGGTGAGTGCAGACCCGGCCCTGCTGCAGAGCTCAGGGGAGGGGGGCAGGGCGAGGATGAGCAGGGACAGGGACCTGGGGCAGAACCAGAGCAGCAGGGAGCAGCGCAGCGCTCCCGGCGGCCAGAGGAGGAATGACATCACTTCCCACCAGCCGGAGCTGATCAAAGCTGCAGCGCCCCCTTGCACAGTGGCGGGAAGAGGGTTACACATTTAGCTGGTGCCAGGTGAGCATCCCAGACATTTTGGGCACCTCTTTTTGGCACCCTCAAATCTTGGCGCCCTAGGCGGTCGCCTAGTTTGCCTTGTGGTTGCACCAGCCCTTGGCAGCCCCCATTGTGTACGTGCCCACTCTGTAGAGTCACTGGGAGAGGGGATTCTTCATGATAGGCCAAAAACATGTCCGTTTGGTCATGATTTAAATCTGTCTTGTTAGATTCTCCTTTGTTGCCACTGAAAAACGCCCACAGCTAGCCTCCTACTTACACCATATGTCAGAAACAAACATATAGCAATACTTCATAACTTCATATAAAATGATAGTATATAGAATGCAACAGGACTTGAATAGTCAATAGATCAAGACTTCTTAAATGATACCTCACAAGCTATGCATTGTAAAAAAAACCATATCATAATTATACCACAGTGGTGAATATGGGGGTTCCAAGGTGCTATTTTGAGGTACAGAATGTCACACTGAGCAAAAGCTAAATGGAATTTCAGGGAAGAAAAGACACTACTGTAGTCTGAGGGCATTTCACCAAGTATCAAAGGTCTGCTTTGGACAAAGAAGGTGACAGCTTTTTAAGGAATAGTTATAAAGAATCCTTTACAATGGAAAGTGCTCAGCAATCTAAATAAGAGTTGCTACTGCAGCAATCTGCACAGAACTTGGAAGTGGACCTAGTAGTATCACTGATGCAAAGCCAGCAGCCCATAGCATTTGCTAGCAGATCCTTGACAGACACCGGAAGGGGACCTGTTCAGGTAGAAAAAGAGCTACCGGCTGTACTCTTTGGAATG
Source organism: Chelonoidis abingdonii (assembly GCF_003597395.2). Classification (NCBI taxonomy): domain Eukaryota; kingdom Metazoa; phylum Chordata; order Testudines; family Testudinidae; genus Chelonoidis; species Chelonoidis abingdonii. Next base: position 137,947,801 of record NC_133770.1, read on the forward strand.
GAATGATTCCATCAGGTAGATGTGCAGATGAAGCAGCCACTGCTGAATACATCCAAGTGATTCCAATGCATGTTACTGAGATTCCAGCACCGTAATATAAGGATAAGTTACTGCCCAGGAAAGTGAATGCTGGTGGCAGAACCATAGAGCAGGGCATTCCTTATAGAGTGCAACACAGATGGCTCTGTGGAACAGGAGCTAGTTTCTATCAACATGCAACAATGGTTTCATATCTCTGATGGGTGGCTTCAGGCAACCCAGCAAAGCACAAAACAGGTAGGAGTGCTAAAAGCAGTAAAACAATTCATAGTCCAAGACTGGCCAGATCACAAGAAGCAAGTGCCAAAGAATGTTACCCCCTACATCCTCCATGGAACTTGGAGGGAGGAGCACAGGTTGCAGGAGGGAAGAGTTTGAAGGAGGCACCAGGAAGCCAGTGCATTTGAACATGGCTAAAATGCCAGCTGCAGTTGTACCACCTCTCTAAATTGTTTTCTTAATGAAGAGCCAATTTAATTTTACAAGCATGGAGTCTTTCCTGTTGTTACAGTACATGAAACAGCTCCCAGCTCCTCCTATACTGAGTCAGTCAGTTAAGTTGGGATGTATCTCCCCCTCCCCCCCCCAAAAAACCCCCCACACGCACACACCAAAAAACCCCTAACTAACCCTCCCTGTATTCCTTAAAGTGGCCCCGAGGACAGTAGTGTCATCAGAGTACATAGGACGTAAATGTAGCTCTGGGGAGGTTGAGAAATTAATTCATAGCCCCTCTCGAAAATGTGAAGAGTTGTCAAAAATTTTAGCCCTCTGTGAACCTACCATTGCTATAGCAGCTGCTGCAACATCACCTTTTCTGCATCTTCCAGCAGCACTAGTAAGAGAAGAGGGCACACCTCACAGTCTTCACATCCATCAGTCCTTGCAAATGGCCAATTGCAAATCATTGCTGGCTGTTAGCAAATTCCTCTCAACTGTGAGTGGAGAAGGAAATTAGTGGGACAGAGGAGAATAAGTAATACAGAAGAGTTACAGTATGCTACATCTGCTCAGGGGTGCAACCAGAATTTTCCTTAGGAGTGGGCCCATGGAAAGCTCCCCTCTCTAGTAGGGCACCTGCCCCAGGGTGAGGAAGACAGTGGTGTGCTGGGCACAGCTCAGAATGGTTCACAGAAGGCAGAACCAGCCTCAGACAGGGCTGCAGCACTGCAGCCAGGGAAAGATACACTGGATCATGCTGAGCCTGGACCCCTGTCTCAGGAATGGCTAGGAGAGGAGGTGGTGGCTGCTGGGTCTCTGCTCAGAGCCAGCCAAGGGGACTGGGACCTCCTACCCCCACCCCACACACATGTGCACTTTGTGCTCCTGAATCTGCCTACGAAGTCATTTTATGTTTTAACTTAGATTAATCTTTATTCATAGGGACATTGAGTGCCACAAAAATCTATACTTAATAATATACTGTAGAAATATAACTGTTGATCCCCAAAAAGTTATCTTCATCAGGCTATTCCTGTCTGTGACTTGATTAATGTAACACTGGGAAGCTTAACCCAATTTTTTTGTCTACTCAAAATTTATTAATTTTGCAAAGCATTGCTTGTTCACTATATTTAAATCAGATGTAGAGGATTTTCTTATTACTAGGAATAACATTGGATTTGCTCACTGTTTTCTTTGCAAAACATAGGACCAGATCCTGAAAACTCTCTTACAAAAGTAATCGCATAGTAGAAAATCACCAAAGTAGAAGTGACAGGCATAGTATTATATTATGGAAGCATTAAGTGATCATTCTGTATGGTTAAGGAGCCATTTCAAGACTGAAAACAGAGCTGTGATCTAGGCTGCAATCTGCATTATATTCTCATGCACATTCTAGGCCTCCTAGCTTGACGGACTTCCACCTGAAACTGGAATTTGACTACCACAAACTTCTTTTTAGAAAGTCACATTTGGACAAGAGATTGTCATCCCGAAAGCCACCCAATTAGACTATGCAAACATAGCAAACAAAAAGAAAAAAGTCCACGATTATTCACTCAAATTAGTATGAATGTTAATGGAAATGAGGTTTCGAGATTGGATGTCTGAGTATGACAGAAACATACAGAGGCATGATGGTCCAACTACAGGGCACTGGAAAAGGCCTACCCCTGCTGTATGTGTAATCCTAGGTAAATCAATTCAACCCTGTGCATCTGTTTCCCCTCTCACAGTTTATCTGTATGTAGCACAATGAGGCCTTGGTTTAGGCCCTTAGTTGCTAGTGCAATACAGCTGTAAATATATACACATATGCACACTGGAAGTCCTTGAGCACTCATTCTGACAGAGAACCAGGAACAATACCATGTGACAATTAACCAGCACAGCTCAACTAATGACTGCTAACAGATATCTTAATCAAGCCCAAAAGGTTAAAGAGAAATACCACAAAAAGATAAATGTGAACAAATTGCAAATGACATGTCATGCAAAGAGTAGATAAATTCATTGGAAACAATATTTTCTTTGCAAATTAGTCACTTGGCTCCATTCCAATTGTTATACCATAGAAATAAGGTTTTTTCCCTTATAAACATAACTTTATAACAGAAACCAAGGATTAGCCTGTGTGGCCTTATACAGTAGGGACAAGTTTTCCCAATCAATCCTGGTTAAACAATTTTCCCTTCTTTGATTATTCTATTAACCTCTGAGGAAGGTTACTTTAGAAATAAGAGACCAAAACGTTTTGTACCATGTGCTTCTTGGAGCTGGTTGTCCTTTCAGCTGCCTGCTGAACAGATTTCAAGCTAAACCTTCCCAAAGGCTGTCTCAGAGCTACATATTTGTCACCATGTTTTAAATAGCTGACATTATGCATACAATTTTTATTAAACACGAATAACTTTCAAATTAATTAAACAGTTGACAGAAAGCCTGTTAGTGACTGCTATCATTCCCAGCATTTTACATTGAATAACAGATAAGTTAAATACCTGATTACCTTTGAAGTTAATTGGTTTTTAATAGAGCAACTGCAGCAAAAGAGTTGCAGACACTGAGGTGCATGCCAATCACAGTACGTGAGCTGTCTGTTTCTCACTAGTAAGGAGCGGCACACACATACACTCTTCTTTAGAAGCTTTGAAAACTGAAAAATAGTAACTAGACTTCAAATAAAATAGAACTTTTGGCCAGATAGAGTGACATAAGCTAACTATACCTTTCTTCATATACCTTCTGGCCCCAGACCTGTGAATCTTAGGACAAACTACTACAAAGTTTCTTTAACCACACTGGGACTATACACAAATGCAAGGTCTTTACTAGACTATTCTGATGCAAAAGATTGCCCATATATGATTGCAACCCTGAGAAATGCAGTAAAAATCACTGATATACATGTGAAAATATAACTTCACAGTAAAAAGAAAGAGCACACAACAGATACTCACCACAAGAAGCGAAGGAGATGCAGCCACCCATTACAAAATGGCTGCTTTAGCACTGCAGATGCTTGTTTCTACCAAACCTAAAGGGCTAGCCCCAGAAAGGCATGCTAGGGGAAAAGTCTTACAGAAGGAGATTGTATTATTTCTGGAGGAGGAGGAGATACTTTGGAGTTATGCCTAGCATCCTTGTTTGTTTTGCAGTAGTAGTTGGAAATCCTAAGTATTTGTACCCCAGTGCTCTAAGTACACATAATTAAAAGTCCCTGCCTCAAAGGCATTAAAATGACTCATTTAAATAAATAAATTTATTCTAAAAATTCCTTCACAAGCAGGAGATAGTTCACATTTCAGCATATCTAATGGGACAGATTATTGCCAATACTGAAGAAAATATATGGCTCAAAATATTGGCACTGGAACACAAAGGCTTTTGGTTTTGGAGATGAGTATGGAGGATAAAAGGTAATTACAATCTGTTCAGGGCCTTGAACCAACAGTTCTGCACACTACAGCAAAATATTCTACTCTTTTCAACCATAGTTTATATAATTCCCCATGCACTTTTCCAACTTCGGTTCTCTTGATGTAGTTTCCACATGCTTCCTCTTTTTTCTCCCCTCTTCTCTTTATAATTTTCTTCCCCTCTCCCTCTGCCTTATTTCTCCCTTCTACCTTTTTCCTCCTCTGTCTTTATTTGTTTATTCTCTTTGTTTCAGTTCCGCTCCTGGTTTTTTTCCTCCTGATTCCTCCTCTTCCTTACCATTTGCTGATCAATAGCTTCTGTGAAAAGAGTGTGAAATTCTGCCTAAATTATTCATCTTCAGAAAATCCACAAGATAAAATAAACCAAAAGACTTTTCAAAGAAAAGTCAAGACCTCTCGCCTTTATTGGCCCCAGCCTGCCTGGTTCAGTTTCTGCATTCAGTGAAATTTAACAGAAATAAAGAGCAAGATTCACAAGGGATTTAACCCTGTAAATCCAACATTTAGGCACCACTGGCATTCACAAACCACCTGCTCATCAGCTACGTAACCCTGTAGGTGTTTAAATGTATGTCTAATTCTGGACACCTCTTAAGCCCTAATGGGATTCTAAATGTTCCCCAGTCTATCTTGCCTGTTGAACCCAATCTGGTACTTGTGTTCAAAACATCTCTAAAGCCACATAAAGGATGGATAAAAAAGAGCTGGTGCCCCTTTTCTCCCTCAAACCACAGTGATTAAAAGCACTCAGTCAAGATTTAGGAGACCCAGGTTCAAATTCCTAGTCTTCCTGAGTTAGAACAAGGACCCGAATTCAGGTTGACTCACCTCCCAGATGAGTGCCCTAGCTTCAATAGGAGCAACTACAAGCACAATTAGCCTTCTACTCAGGGAGAGACTTAAATTCAAGCCCCTGCTTCATGGAATATTAATTTACAGTAGAACCTCAGAGTTACAAACACCTCAGGAATGGAGATTGTTTGTAACTCTCAATAAAACATGAAGGTTGTTCTCTCAAAAGTTTACAACTGAACATTGACAATATAGTTTTGAAACTTTACAATGCAGAAGAAATATGCTTCTTTTTACCTCTTAATTTAAATAAAACAAGCACAGAAACAGTTTCCTTACCTTGTCAAATCTTTTTTTAAACTTTCACTGTGTATTTTTAGTAGTTTACATTTAACACAGTACTGTACTGTATTTGCTTCCTTTTGTCTCTGCTGCTGCCTGATTGCATACTTCCAGTTCCAAATGAGTGTGTGGTTTACCAGTCAGTTCGTAACTCTGAGGTGCTACAGTATACAAAGTGGAACAGCTTCAACAGGAGAGATTGAGATCACCCTCTCCACTCCACAATAGCCTAGTCATTCAGCTGGTCATTTAGGAGGGGTACAATCTGAGTACAAGTTCCTGCTCCAGAGTGGCGATTCAAACTTGTGTCTCCTATCTTCTAGCCAAGTGCCCCAAATATTGGGTTAGAGGTTATAAGAGGACACACACACACTTTGCTGGCTCTGAAAAACTTTTCCCAAAACTATTGGGCCAAATTCATGGATAACTTCAGGTCAATCAAAACTGCATTTTTCACTAAATAAACTATTTTTCCAAAACATTTTGCCCAGCTCTAGTTGCGATGCCTAAATTCCTGTTGTGAAACTAGGCTAAAGTATTCTCCCGTGTTTTAGATCGATCTATCTATCTATATCTCTATCAATATCAATATAGATATGTTGGTAACTTTCCTAGTCTTTCCCTTTCATTTTGACTCAAGGAACACCTAGTGCTAGTTGAAGTTAATTAACCTTCAATTATATGTTCACATCTTCCACCTGCAAATGCCTAAAACATCTACTGGTCCAATCAAAGTGTTTTTCCCCCATCGGGAGATGGTAGACAAGCAGCCTTTCCACTAAGGAAGTAATCTCTAAACTGCCAAACTTTGTTCACTTTCACTGAGGTACATTTCATTGAATGTCTTTACCAGGAGATTTCAAATTACTTCAGTGGAAGAGACTTGATAAACACTGTGTGCTACATTTTCAAGATTTAATGCAAGGTTGCTAATAATAATAAAATAATTAGAAATTTAGTAATATTATGCAGTTCAATAGAGCCTTTCATCCAAAGCCCTCAAACATTAATTAGCTTTCCAACACTTCTGTGAATAGTTTTATTTTTCCAGCTTTGCAAACAGGTAAACTGAGAAACAGAAAGTTTATGTGATTTACCAAAGTCAGTAATAGAACCAACTGCAGAAGCAGGATCTTCTGACTCCAATCTTCTTGCTTTAATCACTAGGCTACACTGCTTTACTTCTAGATTGCCAACAAAAATCTATATATCTTTTGATAAACCCACAGAATGCCCGATCAGATATTTTACCTGCTTACTGGGGCAGTTGCAGTTCACAAACCCCAGCTATCAGTGCTTGGGTATGTCAATTTCAGCTGTCCCCGTAAGCAGGTAAAATATCTGATCTGGCACCCTGTGAGTTTTGTTGGTAATCTAAACTTTTGCCAGTTTGCAATATGCAAAAAGCATCAAACTGAAGGGAAATGCTCCATACATAATGATAAACTGACAGAGCTCACGGTACCTATCTCTGTTAAAATGCTACCCATCTAATTGAAAACACTCCCACTTTTAAGATCTCCCACCTTCCTCAACCTTGTTTTCCTATCCACTAAAGCAAACTATAGTTGATTAGAATATATTTTTTTCAAATTAGGTAATATAAAACCAACATGACAACCACAAACATTTTTTTAGGTAACAGTGTTGGAAGTCAACTAGTCACAATTACATTTCAAGGTTAATACTATACTAACATGAATGAGAGAAATTAACTTTTTTGAGTTATTTTTCTGTTAGCCCACAACAATTCAACGAGTAGATTCAACAAGTGGACTGTTCAAAGGTAACCAGGCCTAGAAAATTAATCTCTTACAACAAATATTTAGATTCCAGAGAACATTGCAGGAATCTAGGGGAAGCTTAATTCTACTGGCTCTCTGGTTATACCAAGTGGAGAAGGTGCATACATGTGTAAAGACTAAGGCCCTGATCCCGCAAAGACCTTATGAATAATGTAGTTTTTTTGAATATTGCAAATCCAAATGCACAGGCCTATGAGGGAGAGAAAACTTATTATAACTAATAAACTTGCAAGCATCTATAAGTGATCAGGTAGCAGCAATTATAGTTAAGGTTGCTAAATACTTTCTATTTTAAGAACCAGGTTTCAGATACTTATAATATGAAATAGTTTTTCCATATATAATTATGTGACTCTAGGTGTGATCTCAGGAACTTCCAGGATTAGAAACAGTTGCTGTGTGTCCCATTGGAAAGCAGGGGATTTTTCTTTTCCAATAGTATAAAGCTCTTATTTCTAGTCTTTTGGGGTTCCCAGGGGTAAGAAAAAGATTTTTGTGGCAGGCTGCTTTTATTAAGAAGTGAAAGGTGTTTGAAGCTGCTCAGAGGTTTGGAATATTAGAAGTTGCTCTGACGTTTTGGATTTGAGGCCAGAGTGCAGGTGAGGCACTTAACGGTCTATGAAAAATGCAAATTGCCATATGAATATCCTATAGCCAGTAACCTCCCGGAGACTTGTGCTTTCAGATGAACCTGGAAAGTTAGGGAGGCTGAGTCAGTTGCTTCATAAAGGCCTAGGCCTTGTCATCAGTCTGGAAAGGTAGAGATCTCACAAAAGACTGTTCCTTGACATCATCTTACAAACTAGAGCCATGTGCCTTGGCATGTTAAGCTGCTAAACCTGGGGAGTTCGCAAAGTCCTGGGCTCTGACATCAGCCTAATAAGCTACAGATGAAAACCTGGACACCTCACAGAAATCTGTGCTTTGAAATTATCCCAGCAAGCTTGAGATGATGAGCCAAAAACTGCATAAAGGCTGTTAGACCAGGAGGCTAGACCTCAGAGTCTCCTGCCTTGGCATCAGACCTGTCACCTAGAGTATCTGAGCCTATGACCTAACAGAGGCCTGACTCTTGACATCAGCCCAATAAGCTAGAAATGCTGAGTCACTGAATCCACTGTAACTTGTCATTTGACATCAGACCAGCTTAGTAGAACTACGGTAGACTCCCACACCTTGATACCAGCCCAGCAAAAGAGAGGTGCTAAGCTAAGAACTTCAGAAAGTCTTGTGCTTTGATATGACAACAGCAAGGTAGAGTTATTTAGACAGTAACAAGACAACGACCTGTGTCTTCATAACAATCAGTAAAATTAAGGTGCTGACCCACAGAGTACATTATGTTATTATTTTTCAAAAAATGCTAAGGTCAGTTTTACCCTGGAAAACATATTTATTTATTTATTTATAGTTTTTTATTTATAGTTTTTTTAGAATGCGGTGAATGTTTTTTTCTTCAACTCACCAAATTTCTCTCCTTTTCTGGGCTTGGGGGGAGCACAGCTACTCCAATTGCCTGTCCCTCCTACCTTTTCACTAAGTGGTGAAATTAAGACTTCTGAGGAAGAATGTGAGCTGGGAGCAGGAATAGGAGCTAGTGCCTGTCTGTGGCATATAAGTGACTCCAAACCTTTCTGCCTGTAGATGGAGCAACACTGCCTTTGATGGGAGAAGAATTTCCACACTGTGACTCCACTATATCATTCCTTTCTTTTATGAGAAGACCTACTGCCTTTCTGGCTTCCCTTCCCAGGAGAAGATCTGATGTCTCTAACTTGCCCTCCTCTCCAGGGAAAAAATGGAGATTCTGTCACCAACTTTCCCATTCTTAGGCAGGAAAAAGAGAATGGCCCTGTCAGTTCCCTCTCTGCTCCTGGCACTTCATTATATGTGGGAGCATGCTGGGGTTGTGCACACACAATTTTGTTTGTCAGCCTGTCGGTCTGCTTGAAGTTATGTGCTTCTGCAGGTACATTTAACTCTTTGTCCTCTTTTCCATGTCCCGTTACACAAGATGATAGAATATGGCCTCAATGCCTCATGACCTCAATGCCTAAGATGATATAAAACCACCAGAATTGGTAAACTCCTTTTTCTATTTTGACTCTTCTAACCGTACTGATAGCCACCATGTTATGTGGTGTGTTCATGTACACCACAAAACTTGTCATAAAACTCTGTACTTCTCTTTCAGAAATGCTCCTGATGGTCAATCCGCAGAACATGTTGTATGCTTTAAACAAGGAAGGGTGAAAGAATAATTATTTTATTCAGGGAGAGCTGAAGGAGCCATTAGAGATGGCAAGTCCATGCCTTATTTAGGAATTTTTTTCTTCTGCCCTAATTATATTTCAGACTTTAATTCTCCCCTCACTTTAATCAAGTTAGACTCAAACATTAGAGAAGGCAACAAACATAAAATAAAACAAGGAGCATTCTTGCCAAGTAGCCTTTTTCTAGTTCTTAGAAATTTATTTCATGCATTATTTCCATAGATACATGAATTTGTCCAGGATTTGACATAAAAATGCTATTAGAATCTCTTTTTTTCCAAGTAATGTAAATATATGTCTTTGGTCTTTCCAGCATATTAGTATTTTACATCTACTGATGACTGCATTTTGTAGATATATTTTATTTCTAATATTTCTTCTTAATGCTGTGTGTATAAAGACAAAACTATGCAGGCATAAATTGTAGCTATGAGGCAGCATTTATATTCATTAGTACTAGACGGTCTTTTCTAATAAACGTTCCTGGAATCTAGTTTGACCATGTTTTGTTAATGCACCTCTCAGGTGTAGGACATCTGTGTTTGAGTCCCAATCTATTCACAGCTCTCCATTTCTGAGGTGACTAGATTTGCTGGGGAGGCAATATGGCTAATTCTTTGAGATTGGGATAGAGAAAGAGTACCTCATCTCACTGTATAGCAGCTCCTCCAGCTGATAAAGGAGCTGTATTGGTAGGCAGTCATCTTACTGTGACCTACTTAAATGTTACCATGCTGTACAAAGCTAGTTGATTACCGTGCTGTACAAAGCTAGTTGATTTTCATAATAATAAATCCTAACAGGGGAGTGTCAGAGGGAGTAGTTCCACCTACAGATTCTCCTTGGAAGTAGCAGGATTTGGTGAGTGGTATATTTGGTCCATCTGTGGGCTTTTTGTTTGCTTTCTGTGTACAGGCTGGATAGCTGGGCTGTGGGTCCTTGCATAATCCTTTGGAGCTTTGGTCAATGTCTTAGTAAAGGCTTTAAGGCTCTAGCCTTTGGACCTTTGAGCAGCCCAGCTGTTTGAAGACTCTGAGTGGTTAATCACTTCCTGGTGGTGAGGGGTGGGGTGGAGCTGAGCTGAGCTCAGTGGGGAAGGCTTGGTACAAAAAGTCATTTGCTAGGTGAGCTCAAGAGTGTGAGCAGAGGCAGTTAACATGGGAGTTTCAGAAGAGAGAGAGAGAGAGATTTTTCTTCCAGGTTCAACACTGTGTGATAGCCAGAAGGCCAGTGATGGTGACCTGCAAAGGATGTGCCATGTTGTCTTTCCTGCCTGAAGACAAGAGTGCAAGTTAGTGGCTGTGCTGGAGGAGAAGGTTCTTGGATTGGAGGGACAAGCTGAGATAGTAGTGAGAATCAGAGAGGCTGAGGAGTTCCTAGACAACCAGATTCAGGAAACACTAGTACTCCATGTTCAAGGAAGAATGGAGCTGGCCACAAAGGAATCAGTGAGAGAAGAAGTCAGACAGGAGGTCTCACGGTTCATAAGCACTAGAGGCAAGAGGTTCACAGCAGCAGTCTACATGACTGGAGATGGATGAGGGTAGGCAGACTGTGAGCCCTAGAGGGAAGAGAAGAAAGAAGAATTCTATGTACTGTGATGGGGCAAGACCCGATGGCTACAGTAAAGTACTGAGAAACAGGTATGTTAGCCCCAGGCTAAACAAATCCCTAGTACCCTGGTAACCAAATGGCAGTTGCTCCAGGTTAATCAAGGCACCTGGAGCCAATTAAGACCTTTCTAGAAGGCAGTGGATATAGCTACTTTAATTAGAACACCTGCAGCCAATCAGGGCAGGCTAATCAGGGCACCTGGGTTTAAAAAGGAGCTCACCCCAGTCAGGCAGGGAGGAGCCAGAGGAGAAGGAGTGTGAGTGAGGAGCTGGGAGCAAGAAGGGAAGGAGCTGAGAGTGAGAGAGTGTACTGCTGGAGGATTTAGGAGACAAGCATTATCAGACATCAGGAGGAAGATCCTGTGGTGAGGATAAAGAAGGTGTTTGGAGGAGGCCATGGGGAAGTAGCCCAGGGAGTTGTAGCTGTCATGCAGCTGTTACAGGAGGTACTATAGACAGCTGCAATCCACAGGGCCCTGGGCTGGAACCCGGAGTAGAGGGCGGGCCCGGGTTCCCCCCAAACCTCCCAACTCCTGATCAGACACAGAAGGAGTTGACCCAGACTGTGGGGAAGATCACTGAGGTGAGCAAATCTGCCAAGAAGCGCAGGACCCACCAAGGTAGAGGAGGAATTTTGTCACAGTATCTAGAAGTTTCTAGTCGATACCAGGCCTGCAACATGGAAATTATGGAAGATACCTACCAAGATCCAGCAGGTGCAAGGGAACAAAGAGGTGTATGGGACACACATGTGGAGGGCAGCTCCATCCAACTTGTAAGAAAAATCAAGCTTACCCACAAATAAGTTCCCCAACCATCCAAGGAAGACAGACAATCCTTGTTGGAGAATCAGTACTCCGAAGAATTGAAAGAACATTCTGCAAGGGAAAGACAGACAACAGGACAGTGTGTTGCCTTCCCTCAGCAAAGACGTGAGGTGTCATTCTAAGATTGGATAGGCTTCTGAAGTCAACGAGCAAGGATCCATTGATGGTTCATAACAGCACTAATGACACTGCATCATAGGATATCTCAGATAGTAGATGGCTTCAAGGAACTCAAAGTGTGCTGAAGAAGAAGAAGAATGTCTAAGAAGTTTCTCTGCAAAGAGAAGACAAGGAAAGAAAGACAGTAGATTTTGAAAATGAACTACTGGCTCGGTAAAAGGTATAGGATTTTGGAACATTGGATCACCATCTTTGAAGGGGGGGTGGGGTGTATAGTTTGGATGACTTCTACTTCAGCAGAAGGGAGACTAATCTCCTTGGAGACAAGGTGGCTAGAGTACTCAGGAGGAATTACATTTATTGCAAAGGGGGGGGGTATTAAGAGGGAAGATATGAGTAAACAGTCCAAAATTAAGATGTTGAGAACAAAATGAATCACAAAACCAAAGGACACGAAGAGAAGAAATTCTTGAATTGCTTATATGCTAATACTAGGATCCTGGTGTGATGGGTTGGATCACAGAAACCCCCTTGGGGCTGCCAACTGACATTCCAAGACTACTTCTGCCCCTGCTTTCCTACCCTGGCAGCTTAGGACTTCAGTGCCCTGCCTGGTTTGAGCCAGACCTGTTAGCCTGCTGCAAACCCAAACCAAGGGTCTGTCATAAACAGTTAGCTAAGGGTTAATGTTTCTTTTGCCTGAAAAGGATTAACAAAGGGAACCAAACACCTGACCAGAGGACCAATCAGGAAACCGGATTTTTCAAAGTGAGGGAGGGAACTGCTGATTTTGTTTTTGGTCTGTCTCTTTCTTTGTTTTCCTCGGCTATGAGTGAAGAGCTTTTCTTTCTATCTCCAAGCTTCTTTCTACCCTTCTGTTACCAAGTTGTGAGCACAAAAGGAAAAGCAATAGGTTTATATTGTAGTTGTATTTACATGTGTGTAGTTTGCTGGAATGTTCAAATTGGATATCTTTTTGAATCAGACTGTTTATTCATATTT
>NC_133770.1:137963086-138010642 GCF_003597395.2 Chelonoidis abingdonii
CCAGCCACAGCACCTCCAGTCCCAGGCCCGGAACTGGAACAGCAACTAGCACCAGCAAGTGCAACCACATCTTCACACCCAACGCCAGAGGGGGCCAGCGAGCCTGAACTGGCAGAAGCAACAGACAACCATACCGAAGAGGCTCAACCAGAGCCTGAAATACCACCAGGTGCACCAGAAACGGAAACAACCACCATCTTTGGAGGAGGGGCGGGGTGTATAGTTTGGATGACTTCTACTTCAGCAGAAGGGAGACTAATCTCCTTGGAGACAAGGTGGCTAGAGTACTCAGGAGGAATTAAATTTATTGGGAAGGGGGGGGTATCAAGAGGGAAGATATGAATAAACAGCCCAAAATTAAGATGTTGAGAACAAAATGAATCACAAAACCAAAAGACATGAAGAGAAGAAATTCTTGAATTGCTTATATGCTAATACTAGGATCCTGGTGTGATGGGTTGGATCACAGAAACCCCCTTGGGGCTGCCAACTGACGTTCCAAGACTACTTCTGCCCCTGCTTTCCTGCCCTGGCAGCTTAGGACTTCAGTGCCCTGCCTGGTTTGAGCCAGACCTGCTAGCCTGCTGCAAACCCAAACCAAGGGTCTGAACCATGTTCCCTAACACCTGTAGGCTTAACTGAAAGCAACTTACAGAAATGTTCCTGTCTTTAACACTCAGATGTCCAACTCCTAATGGGGTCCAAACCCCACATAAATCTGTTATAAATTGTATGGCCTCTATAACACTGAAAGAGAGATGCACAGCTGCCCCTACCCCCCAGATATTAATACATACTCTGGGTTATCCAAGTGATGATCTAGTCTGACTCTGCTTAGCTCTTATGGACTGTAGAGTTCACAATGTAAAACAGTAATTTCAGTCTAAATTTTGGGGCATATCATCAACTAGTGTATATCCACTGATTTCAATGATCCTATCCCAAATTATATAAACTGAGTAGCTTGCCCTTTGTGGTTTTCTTTAACAGCATTGTCAGTATGATTTTTATCATGTGAACGGTGGCAACGCAAGCTCACCTTTCATTGATTGGATCGGTGGAAAAAGAAGATTCTCTGTAATCCTAATACTTTGAGGATCTTCCCAATTGGAAACTGTAGCAACACTGGGATAATTACATTCTTTTAAGATTTTCTATGTTCAAAATAGATAACATTCAGAGTCAAGTAAGTTAAATGCAATGCTTCACATAATGCAAAAAATTGATAATTCATTTGATCCTGAAAGGTTCTGAGCTCCACTGAGGGACTAGGTAATAGAAGTAGAGATTCATTAGGAAAATAACTCTCTGAACAGTGCACAAACTTTAGGAAAATTTAAGCATGATTAACTTTCACATTGAGCTATTAGCTTCTCCTAGTTGTTAGGTGATTTATAGTACATGGTATCATAAAATTAAAGATGAGCCAATTATAAAATAGCTGTTCTTCACATATTCCTATATTTTCCCCCAACTGGTTATAGTATTTAAAATACCTAACCTATAACAATAATAAATTATAATGTAAAGAAGATTATTATTGTAGTTTGAGATTCAAAACTGGCATAGAGAAATTTTGGCTAGTATGAACAGAAGTGTATACAAACTATTTTCTCCACACAGTTTACTTAGCTATTCAGAAGCTACAACTATGGATGAGGTATAACTATCTAGTTAGATAACTGGATGATTATTTTTGCATAATGTAACTACATTTACTACATGTGGAAAATGATGCAGTGAGAGATTAAGATTGTACATTTTATAAACTTGGTTGCCTAAAACTAAGCACATAAATAAGTTGCCTGATTTTAAAGAGTGCAGAGCAGACACAGCTAATGTCAATGGAAGTTATGTGTGCTCTTCACTATTTAAAGCGAGGTTGGTTATTTAGGTGCCTATTATTGAACTGGGTGCTTAATTTTAGGCACCCAAATTTGAAAATGTAGGGCCTTAACCTCTGTGACTGAGAGTCCTCATCTATTAAATGAGGACAACACAGGCAAGAAGTTTTGAGTCTTCGTTTTAAAAGTTTTTTGACATGGCTGGATGGAGGGTTCTATAGAAGTTCAAAGTGCTATTATGTTTCTCAGTCTTTTCTTCTGCTTAGTCCCTGGTTTTGAATAGTACAGATCCTATGAGTCTACTTCTCCCACTAACAAAAAGTAACCACTCCTCACAAAGCAGCACAATTTACCTGTTTTTTGGCAAGGCAGTGCCAAATAACATTCTTCCTACCATAGATAACAAAAGAAAAAGGGAAAATGACTGATGAAATACGGATAAGTTCATAGAAAAGATGCATTTGTGATGACCAGGAGAATCACATGGTGAATTGCCTATCAGGTGCGAAGGTTGAGAATCTATCTAGAAATCTAAACAGATGTATGTATAGTGCTAGGGAAGAGCTGGAGGTCATGGTACATATAAGAACATATGGTACATATAATGACATAAAAAAGGTAAAGAGAGAGGACCTGGAGGCCAAATTTAAGCTACCGGGTAAGAGAATAATGTTCAAGGCTTCCACAGTAGCATTGTCTGAAATGCTTCCAGTCACAGGGCCAGTTAGACAGGCAGAACTGCAGGGTCTCAATGCATGGATGAGACGATGGTGTAGGAGGAGGATTTTAGATTTATTAGGAAATGGAGAACCTTTCGGAAAAGGAAGATCCTACATGGGAAGGATGGGCTCCACCTAAATCAAAATGGAACCAGATTGCTGGCATGTAAAATTAAAAAGGTTGTAGAGGAATTTTGACAGGTATGGTGGAACACACAGTTCAGATAGAGTCATCCCTTAGGGGAGGATATATTAATGGGGATTCTTTAAATCCTAGTAAAGAGGAAAGGATAGAAGTTGATAAAGTACAGTTAGAAACTGAAGAGAAACAGTCAAATGAAAAAAAGGTCCCATTCAATTACATCATATGAAGGCAGACAACTAAAAAAGTGACAATTTGTATAAGTGCTTGTAAACAAATGCTGGAAGTCTAAATACTAAGCTGGGTGAACCTGAGTGTCTCATATTTAATGAGGTTATTGATATAACAGATGTCACAGAAACTTGATGAAATGATGAGAATCAATGGGACATGGGTACAAAATATATAGGAATGACAGGATTGGTTGTGCTGGTGGCACTACATGTGAAAGAAAGCATAGCCTTAAATATAGTAAAAATCTTCAATGAATCAAACAGTACCATAGAACCTCTATGGATAGAAATTCCACGCTAGAATAATAAGATCATAGCAGTAGGAATATACTACCAACTACCTGAACAGGATGTTAATAGTGATTGTGAAATGCTTAGGGAGATGAGAAAGGCTACAAAAAAACCCAGAAAAACCAATTGCATATTTCAACTATTGCATATCGACTGGGTACCAATTGCATATTTCCAATTGCATAAACCAATTGCATATTTCAACTATCCCCATATTGACTGGGTACGTCACCCTTAGGACTGGATGCAGAAATAAACTTTCTGGACGCCATTAATGAATGTTTCATGGAGCAGCTAGTCCTGGAACCCACAAGAGGGAGGCTATTCTTGAGTTAGTCCTAAATGGAGCACAAGATATGGTCCTAGAAGCAATTATAGCTGAACCACTCAGTAATAGTGTCCACAGTATAATTAAATTTAACATTCTTGTAGGGGAGAAAATATCAAAGAAGCCTGCCACAGTAGCATTTAACTTCAGAAAGAGGAACTACACACAAATGAGGTTGCTGGTTAAATGGAAACAAAAAGTAACAAGAGTAGAATGCCTGCAAGCTGCATAGAAACTTTTTTAAAAACACTATAATAGAGGCTCAGATAAAATGTATACCCCAAATTAAAAAGAATAGTAAAAGGAGCAAAAAAATGCCCCCATGGATAAACAGAGTAAAAGGTGCAATTAGAGGCAAAAAGGCATCCTTTAAAAATTGGAAGTCAAATCCTACTGAGGAAAATAGTGTCTAGCATGTCAAGTGTAAAAGTATAATCAGGCAGGCAAAAAAAAATTTGAACAGCAATTAACAAAATACTCAAAAATTAACATCAAATATTTTTTAAGTACAAGCAAGAAGCCTGCCAAACAACCAGTGGGGCCACTAGATGATTGAGGTGCTAAAGCAGCACTCAAGAAGACAAGGCTATTGCAGAGAAGCTAAATGAATTTTTTGCATTGGTCTTCACTGCTGAGGATATCAGGAAGATTCCCACATCTGAGCCATTCCTTTTATGTTGCTAATCTGAGAAACTGTCCCAGATTGGGGCATCAACAAGGAAATTTGGGAATAAGTTGCTAAATTAAACAGTAATCATTCACGAGGAGCAGATTGTATTCACCCAAGAGTTCTGAAGGAACTCAAATATGAAATTGCAGAAATACTAATTGTTCTATGCAACATCTCTCTTAAATAAGGCTCTGACTGACATCACTTCAAACGTGATGCCAATTTTTTAAAAGGCTATAGAGGCAATCCGAGCAACTACAAGTGGACTGCTGTGAATGGTGATTACTTTTTCTGCTTTTGAGAAGACGGATGAAAAATGTAGGAAGAGATAGTATAGTAAAAGTTGGGGGATATACAGTCAACCTGCAGAACTCATTGCCAGGGGGTTTTGCAAGCCAAAACTATAAATGGATTCCAAAAAGAATTAGATATGTTCATGGAGGATACCTCCATCAATGGCTATTAGTCAAGATAGTCAAGGGTACAACCCGGTTCTCTGGGTGTCCACTGACTGCCAGTTGCTGGGACTGGACAGCATGGGATGGATCACTTGATGATTGCCTTGTTCTTTTCTTTCTCTTTGAAGCATCTGGCATTGGCCACTGTTGGAAGACAGGATACTGGGCTAAATAGACCCAGTATGGTCTGACCCAGTATGGCCATTCTCACATTATTGTGTTCTCATTATTGTGTTCTCCCATGGCAAACACATCATTAAAAAATCATGACAGAGTTTGGAATCTTTTTACTCACAAGAAGGAGAATCAAAAACAGAATATAAAGTATTTCAAAGTTGAAATCAAGAGGTTATGCAAAACAAACAACGACAACCTATCAAAGTCCCTTTTTTAGAGAGAGGATATTGGTTAGTCTCTTAATTTGTCAAGCTATCCTTCTTATTGAGGAAGAAAGGGTTAGTCCTGTTCTTGAATTTCAAGTGGACTGCTGTGAATGGTGATTACTTTTCTGCTTTTGAGAAGACAGAGGTGAAATGTAAGAAGAGATAGGATAGTAAAAGCTGGGGGACATACAGCTTGTGTTCATGTTCTTGGGATGCAATGTGGATGTCAATCATGAATGGACATGCTGGGCTAGCAGCTTGGTCACGACCGCTGGATCCTGGCTCTGGATCCTAGTTCACTTTCCCAGCCTGGAATGTAACATGGCTGGTTTGGTCTGGTCCCTCTCTTTCATTTGTCCTTGTCAGGCTGGGCAGAGCTGGATGAACCATCTCATTCCATGGTGCTGGTGCTGAGCAGTTCAAGTGGTCTCAGGATCAGGTCGAAAGCCAAAGGAAAAATAGGATAGCAAGAAGAGACAGAAAGGGACACACAAGGGTTGGGAAGACAAAGCAGGAGCTCATGTGTATCAGGGTGGGCTCCTTCTGGTGCAGTGGTGATGGTCTTGCATCCTCACTGATGTTCTGGGCTAGCTGTCCTGGTGATCAAGGCTCAGCCATGAAGGAAAGAATCTCTGGAACAAAGCAGAGACCTCTAAGCTTTTCCACAGGGAATCCCCCAGGACGCTGTTCTACCATATTAGTCCCCAAAGTCTCTCTTTCTAAAGCTTTAAAAAATGTGATGGTGGGTGGAATAGACCATCGCCCCCATTATTTTGTTAATCAATTTGGCTTAATTACAAATATGCTTAATTTCACTGATTTCCAGTTTTTCCTTCCCTTCTTTACCGTTCACAACCCTAACACAGTCTTCAGGTTGCAGCAGTAGCCCTTTTCCTTTAGACTAATCCAGTTTTGTCTCCTTTTCATACCCCTTCTTTCAAGATTCATTGTTTTGGGTTATTGTAACATTGTTATCAACTTTCACCTACTGTCCAACAACTGAGCTCACAATTACAGTCGATCTGTAGGCCCCAATTATTGCAACAGACTCAGGGTGTACAGAGTGAGTATCCAGCTACTGTTGAGACTCTGGATACCTAGGAGTGAGATCCTCTGCCCCATTCCAGACCCTTTATATTACTTAATTCCCTGTAGCTGGCCAGGGGAGGATTTTCTCCAGCACAGGTACTGGGAAAGACATCTGTAAGGAATGCTCTCCAAAAGACCCCCTTCACAAGTGGTGAGCCTTTCAGGGGTGGGAAGCATCCATAACTTGGACAAGTCCCCAGAATTGTCTAAGTTACATCAGAGGCCTCTCCAGTCCCCTGAACAGCAGAGGACTGTGAGAGAAAAAATAGTGACGGCAAAATATTGTGTACTCCTGTCTTAAATTTTATGTAGTGTAGCAGTGCATTACTATACATGCAGTGTCTGCATTGATTCCTGTACAATGCATACAGGTCTAACATAAAAGAGGTAAACTTATTTTAATGACATTACATTTGAACATTTTCACCATTTTTTTTCTTTTTTTCTTTTTTGTTTACATCTGTCAAATGGACTTGTATTTTTAAAAATTCTATACAGCCCCCAAATCATCAAGTGAGACTGGCAAGAAAAAGAATGTCTAAAATTTGCCATCAAATCAGGAGGAGGTGGAGGCTGAGGCATTTTTAGAACAAACAGCAGAAATGTCGTCCCTTCCCCATCCCACCAAAAAAAACCCAACCCACCTGGTAGTAATGAGAGACTTTATCCAGTGTAATGAGTGCCTATTACGCAGAGGTATGCAAAGGGTTAACTATGCCCTGTCCCAGAAAAAGCAGCCTCCAAGCAGCCTATAGAGTCTGCGTGAACCACAGCCAATTGGAGATGCTGTAGAGAGCAACCAATCTAGGGCCGGCAGGCTCAGATAGAAGGAATATGCAGGGCAGTGTAGCATTAGTTGCTGCTGGAAGCTCAAGGAGTAAGGACTGTGTCCCCGGAAGATCTGAGAGAACTGTAAGCACCCTGGACAGGGAAATTGCTAGCATGGACTGCGAGAGCACGTACTGGCTGGCCCTGGGGCTGAGCAGCTGAGGGCCCTGAGATGAGGGTAAAGGGGGCATTAGGGCTGAGTGGAAGTGGCCCAAGCAAATATAGCAGCATTGCCAGAAGTTAAAGAGGTGCAACAGAATGCTGCTATTTACAGGGTTCCTGGGTTGGGACCTGGAGTAGTGGTGGCCCAGAGCCCCCTCCCCACTCCTCACTGGGGAAGTTGCTGGACAATAGGAGGGGGGAAACATGGATGGCAACCGTATTGAAGGGCTAAGTCGTGAAGAGAATGCTGTCATTCCGAAAGCCAAGAGAAGGTCTGTAAGCAGAAGCAGAGACAGAGTGATGGTTTGCAAACTGAAGATGGGGATATTGGCCTTGAGCCTTGAGGAAGCTCCAGTCCAGCGGTGAGGAATGCACACTGTGACACCCAGACATCCATTGGAAAAGTATTACTGCAAAACAAAAATCTCCAATAAATTATTTGAATGTTTGGGGACAACTATGTGTTTCAGAAAGAAGATAAAGTAAACAGGGGCAGCCATTTAGACTTTATTCTGACTAATACGGAAGAATTGCCTGTGAATCTGAAGGTGGAAGGCAATTTGGGTGAAAGTGACCGTGATATGATAGATTTCATGATTCTAAGGAAAGGAAGGAGTGAGCGCAGCAGAATAAGGACAATAGACTTTAAAAAAGCAGACGCTATCAAACTCAGAGAGCTGGCAGGTAAGGTCCCATGGCAAGATAATTTCAGGGAAAAAGTTCAGGAGAACAGACAGTTTCTCAAAGAGATAATATTAGAGGCACAACAGCAAACTATTCCAATGTGAAGGAAACATAAGAAGAATAGTAAGAGATGAAAAGGGGGCTGCATAAGGAGTCTTCAGTGACACGAAAATTGAAAAGGAATCCTACAGAAAAGGGAAAATAAGGATACATTGCTAAGGATGAATACAAAAAAATAACACTACAATGTAGGAACAAAAATCAGAAAAGTTAAGGCACAAAACTAGTTACACCATTCAAGGGACATAAAAGGCAATGAAAAGGCTTTGAAAATACATTATGAGCAAGAGAAAGACAACAGAAGGTGTAGGTCCTCTACTTAGTGGGGAAACACAGTTAATAATTAAGAAAGCTGAGCTGATAAATGCCTATTGTGCTTCATTCTCACTAAAAAGGTTAGTGGTGACCAGGCACTCAACATAATTAATATTAACAACGGGGAAAGAACACAGGCCAAAATAGGGAAAGTATAGGTTAAAGAACATTTGTATAAATTAGATGAATTCAAGGCTGCAAGGCCTGAAAAAATTCATCCTGGGTACTTAAGGAACTAGCTGAAGCAATCCCTGAACCATTACCAATTATATTTGGATGATGCATGAGATACAATATGACTGAAGAAGGGCAAACACAATACCTGTCTTTGAAAGGGGAACAAGGAGTACCTGGGAAATTATGGACCAGTCAGCCTAACTTCAATAGCTGGAAAGATACTGGAAGAAATTATTAAATAACACTGCTCTGCAGCCAAAATGCTTCTGAAATAAATGTAGTCAAACTTTACTAATTCTGGGTCACTGAGAACGAAAATGATGCTTAAAATTGTTGATTGGCTCTAGTCTAGCTGTTGGGCTCCAGACTACAGCAGTGGAATCTCTGGCAGGTGACGTTGGTTTCCAATGTTCCGGAGACCGTCAAAGGACTTGTCCCTTCTTCCTTCATGGAAGGTGATCTTGTAGCCTGCCCAACAACATCGATGGTGTGATGCACCCTCAACATCATTCACGTCAGATGAGTGGAGACTGTTCATTGATTCATCGAGACGAGTCTTAAAAGCCTGTTTTGCCAATCAATTCCAGGTTGGCATGCAGTCCATATGAAGGAAAACCTATGACAAATGAAACACTTTTGAGGTGCATAAACTATGGACCAACATCAGTGGCAGCTTTGTGGGATTTGAAGGTTGTTGCTCTCTTGCTTTGCGTGCAGACTGATTCACAAAGTACTCTGTTTTCTCTGCGATGGATAGTCATGCAAGAGATTCCACTACATCAAGAAGATTGGCCACTCCGACAGTCATTGGAGCTGAGAGGAAAAGTGTTCAGCATCCACCACTTGTTGAATCAAGGAAGATTTTGTTACCACCCTTACACACTGCAGGCGGGTTCTGATGAAGAAACTTTGTCAAGCCATTGACAAAACACAAGCAGCTTTCAGTACCTCTGTGGAAAATTTCCAAGGTTAAGTGAAACTAAGATAAAGAAGGTGTCTTAGTTGGTCCTCACATTCGTGAACTTCTTCGAGATGATGCATTTGACCATGCACTGCGTGCAAGGAAATGACGGCATGGAAAGCCTTCCAGTTAGTGGCAATAAATTTTCTCGGAAACAACAAGGCAGACAACTACAGGTTGTTGGTGGAAAACCTCCTCAAGGCATACAAAAGCCTTGGTTGCAACGTGTCACTAAAGATACATTTTTGCCACTCTCATCTAGATTTTTTTCCGCCGAACTGCGGAGCAGTGGAGTGACGAGCACAGCAAGCAATTTCACCAGGACGTTGCAACAATGGAGAACGCTATCAGGACAATGGAGCCCATCAATGCTTGCAGACTATTGCTGGACAGTGACAAGAGATGCTCCATTTAATGAATACAAGAGACAAGCCAAGAAGCGCCGATAGTCACTGATAGGACTAAACTATGTACATAATAGTTTTTTGCCTTTGTTCATAATAAATTTATTTCTATACCCTTTGCTGATTTTTAAAAGTTACATAAACAGACAGGTGAAAGATATATCATATAAAGCACCATAAACACATGAAAAGACCTAGGTTTACAATTTATGATTAAAACTCTACTATCTACACATATACATAGACATAAAATGTAAAAACTTAAATATCTTAGAAACAGTAGCCAATCATTGTTTTAATTGTCATATTTGAATTCAGCACATCAAAATACATAATAAATACCACATTTTATCTCTGAAGCAGACGACTTCTCAAAAATTGTAGACCAGTGTAATCAGTTTGCAAATACCTAGAGGATACTAGAGGGTTATAAACAATAATCAGCATGTATTTGTCAAGAACAAATCATGCCAAACCACCCTAATTTCCTTCTTTGACAGGGTTAGTGGTCTGGTGGATAGGGAGGAAGCTGTAGATGTGACATATCTTGATTTTATTGAGACTTTTGACGCAGATACACATTACAGTCTCATAAGCAAACAAGGAAATACAAAATAGGATAGATGAAATAACTACAGGGTGGCTGCAAAACTGGATGAAAGGCTATACTCAAACAGTAATTATCAACGGTACACTGTTGAACTGCCAGGAAGAATCTAATGGGATCCCACAGAAGTCTGTTCTGAGTCTGATAATATTTAACATTTTCATTAATGACATGGATAATGAAGTGGAGAGTATCCTTATAAAATTTGCATATGAGACAGAACTGGGAGGGGTTGTAAACAATTTGGAGTTTAGAGTTAGAATTCAAAATGACCCTAACAAATTGGAGAATTAGTCTGAAATCAACAAGATGAAATTCAATAAAGAGAAACTTAATTTAGGAAGGAAAAATCAAATGCACAACTACGAAATGGGGAATAGCTGGCTGGGTAGTAATAGTGCTGAAAAGGATCTGGGGGTTATAGTAGATCACAAATTGAATGACTTATGTGGAAGGGTTATAAAACTGGGGATATTTAGTTCTGAGAAAGGAAGACTAAGCCATGGGAGGGGCGGTAACAGCACTCTTTAAATATGTTAAAGGTGGTTATAAAGAGGACAGTGATCATGTTCTCCAAGTTCACTGAAGGTTGGACAAGAAGTAATGAAATTAATATTTAACAAGTAAGATTTAGTTTAGATATTAGAAAAATCATTCTAAGTAGAAGAATAGTTTTGTTCTGGAATAGGCTCAAAGGGAGGTTCAGGAATTCCCATCTGTGACATGATTTTCAAAATATGAAGAACTGTGAACTACTGCGTTACCTATCTGCCTCAGTAGGTCAGAGCTGTGCTGGAGATTAGATTGAGAGTATGTCTACACAGCAATGTGGCTCAAGCCTAACCCCCATTTGCGTCCACTCACCAATTGTGCTAACCTAGGGCTCAGACCTAGGGTCTCAGGACCCTGCAGGGCTGGAGGGTCTGAGCTCGGGTTAAGCTGGGACCTAGAGTCTGAGACTTATTGCTTTCCTATGTGCATGTGGTCTCAGCTTGACTCGGGTCCTGGAAGTCTTCCAGATGTATCCCAGATGTGACACCGAGTTTCTGGTGACAGAGGAGCAGTGCTGCAGGCAGAAAGCTTCATCACTACCTGGCCAAGCATGATCCCTCACCCTGCTTGTCGCACAGCAGCGGTGGCTGCAATTCCGTCTCTTCCTCTCTACTGTGTAGAACTTGCTTGGAACAGGGAGCAAAGCTGACAGGCAGGACGCAGTAGGGAGGTTTTGGGGCTGGCCCCCACTCACCACTCTGACAGTGCATGAAGCCTGGGAGCTTCTGTACATGCAGCCTGAAGGAGGGCGGGGATGGGGGGAGGCAGGAGCAAGGGCCAGAGAGTAGAGTGGGGACTAAAAGGCCACCCTGCAGGGAGTGGTAGGAGCTAATTATGCAATTTGTGTGTGCAGGAGCACTGGGCAGTGTGCACTGACAAGGTGGTAAGTGGGGGCCAGCCTCCTACCATGGCAATTCTGGGTCCTCCTTACTATGGGGGGAGGGATGACCCCCAACAATCTGTCTGCTCCCCTTGTCTGCAGGGGAGCTGCTTGGTCCCTGCTCTCTGCACCTCCCGCCCATCCCCATGCCCCATGGCACTGCGTGTGCAGGGGCATGCAGGCAGCATGCACTGTCAGGGTGGTACGTGGGAGCCAGCCCCAAAACTTTCCCATGGCCTCTCACGGTGGTGGCTCCAGCTCCTCCTCACTGCTGCAAGGAGCTTGCCCAGAGCGGGGAGGAAAGCTGCCAGGTGGGAGCAGCTCCCAGCTGTCAAGATGTTGCAGTCATTCCTCCTCTGGCCGTGCAGTCTACTAATCCTCAGGGCCATTTACTATTAACTGCTGGGGGTGTTGTTGCAATGTGTGGCTGGGAAGGGTTGGCCCCGGGGATGAGCTGCAAAAGCCCCAGCAGACCTGAGGAGACACCCTGCAGGGCGTGCTGGAGATAGAGCTGGCCTTACCCCTGGGGCTGTGTTATACAGCCGTCTGAACTGGGTTGGGGGGTTAAGGAGAGCACCGGGGAAGAGCCATTTCCTCTGGGTGTCTCCTGCACTCATCCTGGGCTGCTTGGTGCAGCCTACCTGTCAGGATAGCTGCTTACCTACCCACAAATGCCCGAGGAGCAGGGACAGATGGGAAGCATCTGGACTAGTGGCAAGTGCTCTTGGGAGTGCATAGCAGTGTCCAAAGTTGGCCGGCACTGAATAGCGGAAGCAATGGAGCTCCCTTGTAGAGGTACATTTTCAGCAACCATCCAGGTGCTCAAGTCACTGCCAATTATTGGGATGCAATATTGATTATTTTGCTTGTTGCCAAGAGTAGCACTTGTAAAGGCCATTGTACCAACCTTAGCATCACTAAGGCAAAGCAGGGAAAGAAGGGGGACAGCAATCATGAGTAGTGAGCCTGATTCTATGTCTTCTCTGATATGCTGGGGTAAGCATCTGTGAAAAACAGGATGTCTATCTATATTGTATGTGTGTCGGGGTCCATGAGACTGCAGACTCTGCAAAAACATGTCTGTATAACTAATGGCTCAAAAAGTGCTTGCTTAATGGTTTTTCTTTGATTGACATGTTGCTGATGTAATTGTAGCAGTTACTAATATAAAAGGGGTAGACAGGTCTGAGGAATTTGGATTTGACCTTCTGGACACCTTTTGGAATCCCTAGTGACAGGTGGGTAGCTGGCCACTTGATCCTTGTCATTTGACCACTCAAGACCCCTCCAGACCATGGATAACTTTTGTTTAGGGGTGCTCTATAACCTATTATATTTGTAGGGTCTTGAGACTAAATGAAACAGAGTCTTTGAGTAAAGGCATTCTGGTGAGAGTGCTGAAGACTAATAAAGTGAAGGTTTTAAGTAAAAGCATTTGATTTACTGTGATTTATGCCAGCAATATAGCAGTCTGATGTGTTGTCTCTCCCTTGGGGTTTATTTCCTTATATCACCTTACAGAGAGTAAAGTTACTGAGAGCTTTGGGTTTAGGGCACTTGGGGTAACACCGTGGACAGGTTCCTGGCAGCTTGGGGAAACAGACCCTGTTGCATGCTGTGCTTCAGTTTGTGCCTCGCAGTGCGGCCATCCCCCAGTGCTTTGCAGCATGTCCAGCCTGGCGTTCTCACCACTGGTGCCAGAGGCTTGGGTGCTACCATGAGCCAAAGCTGAGCATGCGGGCTGCCTGTGCTATTTGCACTAGTCTCTGCTGTAGGTGTTTAAAAAGCTTCTCCAGTATACTGAAGGTGTGTTGCCATTCTGTGTATCTGTACTGATACAGAAAGAAAGGGTGCCAAAATACAAGTTCACCCAGAATGCCATTTTCCCTTAGGCCAGCCCTGATGGGCTGTTAAGAAAACTCTAGTGCAGACAAACCCTAAGAGTTTGCACAATCCAGTCCCCGGTCACTGTTTCATAAATTCACTTATCTAATCCTTTTTAATTATGATATTATATACAGTGTACCTACAAAATCTCTCCCCCCTCCCCAGCAATATGAGAAATGAACACAAACCATAAATACAAGTAATGTATTTATGTCTCTTACATAATTCCTTTTCTAAACCAACCTAAAGCTTTTATATCTAAGATGTTAATATAGTGCTTATTACCATGGTATCTAAGTGAATACTTACGGCCACCCTCTACTTTTGTCTGAATAAACTGTAGGAGCTTATTTTTTCCAAAATAACTCAAACTTTCCTGAATCGTATTAATTAAGAAGGAGTAGAATAAGTGACTTACAGTACCCATAGTCACACAACACATTCATTGCAGAATTAGGAATAGTTCTTGTATCCTGTTCCTAGCCCCTTTATTAACCCTTACCATGTTGGTTCCCTAACTGACACCACAAAAAACACAGCTTATACCTCAATATTGTAAAATTTCATATTACAATAGCACTCTGCATGACTTCAGTAACTCATTCTAGGGTGGCCAGATAGCAAGTGTGAAAAATCAGGACAGGGGGTGGGGGGCAATAGATGCTTATATAAGAAAAAAAACACCAAATATCAGGACTGTCCCTATAAAATTTGGACATTTGGTCACCCTAACTCAATCACATTCACATCTTCCTATTAAAGCAGAAGTCAAATATGCAAACCATTCACACTTTAAATAGTGTTTGAATAGATTAAGAGATTTATAAATGTTTAGCAAGAAAAGTTACAGTATTGCAAAGACTTCCTCACATTTGAAAGATAAAATATGTTTTCACCATCTGTGGACAATGCCTTCCATCATCTAATAAATGGAATAAGCAAAGACCAAAGATTTGATTTCCAACGCATTCAGCAATTCAAAACAGCACAGTGTATTCCAATTTACCTTATACCAGCAGCTTGACACAAATCTCTTCTGGACATATATTTCATTTTTCCCCTTTAGATTAATCAGACTTTTTCTACTTTGTATCCAAGCCAAAAAAAGTTTGTACGTCATTACTTCAACCATTCTGCTTATTTGACATAGTTATGATTGAATCACTTTCAGGATGAAGTGACTCAATTCACTTGTTTGATTATACACATAATTAAAGAAAATTATGCAGCAAAAGAAAAACAGCATTATATGCTAGAGACAAAAGGAAAGTTACTCTCTATTGGTTAAAAAAATGGAAATTATTACACCTCTTATTATAACAATTTAATTTCAAAGGGATGGCAAACTACTCTTCTGAAATATTACTACACTATTCTAGCAGTCTATCTAGTATGTACTGTCCCTCATTTCATCATGAAAAAACATAGAGTTTATCTAATGAAGATTGGGCCAAACCTGAAAGGTGAAATCCTGACCTCATTGATGCTGGAGAGTTTACAATTTTACCATTTGTCTTTAGTGTAGCCAGGTTTTCACCTGAAGTCCTTATGCAAATCTTCCATTGATTTCAAGGAGAATGAGGAGGGGAAAAAGCAATCAAATAAAGAAATAAGGTGATCATTGTCTGCATGCAGAAGAATGGTTTCTCACAGTCCTGTGGCCAGAGGAAAACTGAGATTGAAATCAGTCAAGAAATGTTATTGAACTTCTGCTCTTTTATGATCAGTTGGAAGGAAGGTGAAAGACACGAAACTTTGACTATGAGAGATACATAAAATCACTGTCCACAGAGAAAGTCTACTGACAAGCTTCATAGAACAGATAAAGGAGTAAGAGACTCTGCATCAGTGCCAGTGTAACTGTCATGATTTATACTGCAGTATTTGACTTCCTTTCTCACAAAGTAAAGGGAGAGAAGCAGTGGAGAAAGGACATGAATTTTAGTTGAAATACTGTGTGTCTGAACACATGCAGAGTGTAGCAGGGCAACTAAGCTAGAAAGGCCCAGAAACATCCAGACATATGTCTAGAAATTCACTAGACATGCTCAATAGCTATCTCTGAAGCTGTGTAGCTATTTCTGAAGCTGTGTGTGATGGGTTCGGCCACAGAGACCCCCTTGGGACTGTTACCTGATGTGCTCAAACTACCTCTTGAGTCCGTTTTCCCTGTCAGCTTGGGACTCCAGAACCTGGTCTTGTTGAGCCAGACATGCAAGCCTGATGCAACACAGACGCAGGTCTGAATCACATCCCCAAAGCTGCAAGCTTTAACTGAAAACCACTCAGCATGTATTCCTGTCTCCAGCACCCAGACACCCCGCTCCCAATGGGATCCAGACCCCAAATAAATCAATTTCACTCTGTATTAAGCTTATGCAAGGTAAACTCATAAATTGTTTGCCCTCCATAGCACTGAAAGAGAGATATGCACAGCTGTTTGCTTCCCCAAGTATTAATCATTTACTCTGGGTTAATTAATAAACATGATTTTATTAAGTATAAAAAGTAGGATTTAAGTGATTCCAAGTAATAACAGACAGAGCAAGGTAAGTTACTAAGTAATATAAATCAAAATGCACAAGGCTAACTTAATACACTAAGGATCTAGTTACAAATACTAACTTCTCACCCTAGATATTATCTCAGGTACAATCCTTTTCAGACCAATGTTGTAGTTTATGTCCTGGTTCCAGCAATCACTCACACCCCATAGTTACACTCTTTTGTTCCAGTTTCTTTCGGGCATCTCTTTGGGGTGGAGAGGCCATCTCTTAAGCCAGCTGAAGACAAAATGGAGAGGCTTCCAATGCCTTTTATATTCTCTCTCTTGCGGGCAGAAACCCCTTTGTTCTTCTGTGGAAAATCACAACAATAAGATGGAGTTTTTAGCCACCCAGGCAAGTCATATGTCCATGAATGATCAGCTTTTTGCAGGCTGACATCATTGTTTACATGTTAGTTTGAACATTCCCAGGAAAGCTCAGATGTGAACTGGCGTCTCCTGAAGTCCGTTGTTAGTTAAGTACTCTCCATTACTTGAATAGCCCCTTCATAGTATGTTGGCCTTCTGTGTTTCCTACAGCAAACACTTCAAATACAAGCACAAAGCCAATATTCATAACTTCAGATATAAAAATGATAGATGTATACAAATAGGATGAATATATTTGATAGATCATAACCTTTGCAAAGATATGTTACATGGCATATCTAGCATAAAGCATATTCCAGTTATGTTATATTTACACGTATAAGCATATTTCCATAAACATATAGAGTGCGACATCACATCCTCCTCCTGAACTTACTGCCAGAGACTTGGACACTGTCCATGGTGGAGGCAGTATATGTAAAATTCCGGTTTGTGTCTGGTTACACACCCTCCCAGTACCTTTAAACCCTGTGATGTTATTCATATGTGTTCTAGCAAAGTTCTGGGTTCCTGGTCCATGAATGCCTGAAAACATGTTGGGGTGTAGTGTTGCTAACAGAATGCAGATAGCAATATCTGTTAAAGTGTAGGTGTCTTGGCATTTAGCCACCAATGCCATGAGGCAGTGTGCCTCAGTTTCCCTTTCCACACAGCCATGTAGGCCCGTTATGCTTTTTATGCTGTGACAAGCTTCCAGCCTGTTTACATCTATACTCTGAAAAGCAACATGCTTGTGGGACTGTTTTGTCACCATCCCTAGCATGTACAAAAGTTTTTGCCACAAATCAGATGTCACACATCTTCAAAGGGTTTAACCATTAGTATTAACGCCTTTGTTTTGACCCCTAGATGAAGTAGCAAAAGATACAAGATTAACAGCCAACTAATGATGGACAGATTCTGTTGACACTATCTGGTTGTCCCAGTGTGCACTGTATTTCCCAATCCCTTAGTGTACCATAGTAGATGCTCAGACACAGGTTCTCCTGTCTGTTTGGAGAAGGCTCTTAATTCAGGTATAGGTTTGGGGTTCTGGCAAGGAAAGGGTGCACTTCAGTCATGCCTGCCATCGGTCCTTCCCTCAAGAATTTCTTTGGGTTGGACCCCACCCCCTTCTGAAGCTTCCCAAATGCATTTTTTTTCTTCCCCCAGCCTTGAAGAGACAGTTATCTTTTATCAGGGTAACAGGAACAACATCCTTTAATGGAGTGCTTTAGATTGGTAAGATCTCCTGGGTTACCCCACTCTCTGTTCCCAACAGATCAGCTGGGTGGACTGTCCCCTTCAGGAGATTTGACCTCTAGTCTTCCCTAAAATCCCAATTCATAGGTGAAACATCTGGCATTTTAGATGCAGATCCTTCACCCTCCTCCTGAGGAAAAGCCTCCCTACAAAAAGTGGGCAGATTCTCTTGTCCCCCCTCACCTCCCATCTTGACTTCCCTCTCTGGGCTCCCTCTGAGGCAGACACTCCTGTGTTCCCCAAAAAGGGAAGGTTACCCTTATTCAGCTGTGCGCTCACAGCTACCAGCTATGACAGACCCTTTACTGGCCATCAAAATTCTCCCTTTCACTCAGATTGGGCTTGCTTCAAGCTACAGAACCTTTGGAGTCTGTTCCCACTGCAGCGGTCGTCAGGATCCCAACTTACATCCCTGGGATACATGTCTTTGTGCACCCCAGAGCAGGATCTGCCCGCTGCTGACCTGCCACTTCCTGGCAGTCAGCAGTTGTGAAGGCCTCCCTGTTACAAGGTGGAATATCCCCCTCCCCGAGGAGATGATCCCAGGACAGGAGATGGCTCTATCCAGCCTTTCCCTCAGGGACCTGCCTTGAGCCCCACGGCTGCAGGAACTGGTTTCGACCAACACTGCCCCCAAAGCTGCATTCTCCACTGCTACAGAGGAATTAAAGAAACACTCTCCTATTCCCACAGCAGCACATGTGACTTCAGCCTCCCCCCTGGGGCTTTTAGCACAATATTCCTTCTTGCTGCTAACAAATCCTGGGACAGATTCTGCCACATCAAAGAAATCATTTCCCAGTGAAATGGTGCAAAATTGTGTGCCACTGCTGCAAAAGTTAGTTCAGCCTGTAAATCACCAATTTCCATGTGTACCTTAGCTAAAGGTGCAAGGACTTTGTAACCTCCCACCAATTCTACTTGTGCCATTTTCCCTGGCAACAAATCCTTCTCCTGGATCAGGTCTCTCCTGACCACAGCATAAAGCATATTCCAATTATGTTATATTTACACTTATAAGCATATTTCCATAAACATATAGAGTACAATATCACACTGTGTCTCTTTCCAAAAGCTGAGCCAGTCAGAGCATTGTCGGTTTGTTGAGGAAAGATTATAAATGTAGCTGTTAAAGATGCCCCTGTTTACTATTTCAATACAAAGCCTACTTTTCAAGAGTACAACTTAGCCAGGACGTAGTCTGCTTTTGTAGTTCAACAACTTTTGTGCAAAAGTTGAATGTTGCAGTTTTCAATATTTGTTGTTGCCTCAGGGTCATTCCATTTTAATTTAACTGATGGTCATAATACTCTCTCTTTGGTTTATCATGGACTTTGGCTCATATTTGGCATAAGATAGATCAAGGAGGACCATGCGGCTTTGGTTTTCATAAATCGGATCTGGATATCAGTGCCATTTACTTACACAGACAGGGGGGAAACAGTTTATAGAAGATGTGAATTAATGTCAGCAGGCATAAATTACAGTGTAAGTTGTCTGTTATGATGGTTTTAATCATAGTTATATCATGTTTTATATTATGGTTCCTATAAACACTAAGTTTATGTATATATTCTGATATTTATGAGGTGGATAGTTAGAAATAAAAACAGTTGTAGCATGAGCTCCAAAGCTGAATACTATAACATGATGAATTCTCTGGTCCCAATCCAGCAAAACACATAGGAACGTGCTTAACATTGAAGACTGTGCACATCCTATTATCTCTGACTCCATGGTGATTTACTTTCCTCAATAGATGCATGTGGGGACTTTATCTAAAGCTATATGAAAGGTTAAGTACATTATATCAACTGGCTTTACTATCTCCACTATTTTTGATTCCTTCAAAGAATTCAAATTGGTTAGAGAGGCATAATTTTCCTTACAGAAGTTGTACTGTTTTATCGTATCATAGTAAAATTGAAAAGCAACCAATGTGATGGAACAGAGAAAATCCTTCTTTTGTGTGCTCCAGAAGTACTTCTTCCAAGGTTCAGCCATTTATGGTGTTGAGAAATTGTTTCTCCAAACCCTCCTGATGTGCTGCTATTAATATTTGGGTAGTTTGAATCCTCCATTATTATTTTAATGGAAGAGATGGCCTTGTTGATCTCTGCCAACATTGTGCACTCACTATCCCTATCCTGATCTGGAGGCATTCTGTTTTATGTGCACTGCTTTAACTGGGGATTTGCATCCATATACATTGTACTGCACTCTCACATAACATTTCTTAAGCTTCTGCAGCTCATTCCTTTGAAGACATGACTTCCACTTAACACAAACTGTTTGTCACATCAGATGTCTGGATAAACCCTGTGACACCTCTGCTCCTCTGTCTGTTTCAATGTGATTCAAATCAAGATAGTAATTCTACCAACATACTCTGAATGAATACATTAAATAAACATGCATCTGATCATCAGGGGCGGCTCCAGGCACCAGCATGCCAAGCGCATGCTTGGGGTCGCATGCCGCGGGGGGCACTCTGCCGGTCGCCGGGAGGGCGGCAGGCAGGTTGCCTTCGTCGGCATGCCTGCGGAGGGTCCGCTGGTCCCGTGGCTTCAGTGGAGACGCGGGACCAGTGGACCCTCCACAGGCACACCTGTGGTAGGTCCACCAGAGCCGCGGGACCGGCGAACAGCAAAGCACCCCCCGCGACAAGCCACCATGCTTGGAGCAGCAAAATGTCTAGAGCCGCCCCTGCTGATCATTTTAACATACAGCTGAATGCTTCCCTCAGCACCTAGAAGCAAGACAATTAATATAATCTTGGGTGACATCTTTTAAAAAATTGCAACATGTATTTGTGTAGATTTTTTTAGCATAAGCATTCATATGATTCCCACAAATATATAAATGTGCAAACATTCTAAAGTGCGCATTGCAGTGTAGTTCCTTTGACATCAAATATCTCAATTTAATCAGTAATACATTTGAAAAGGTCATGAAGAGAACAGAAGGTAATCACCATATAATTAGGCTCTGCACTGTTTCTCTTATTGGTCATCAGGGATATCTGTTCCCTATTCCTTCATATAGCCCTAGAAGATGATTCACCAGCTTTATGACGGCATCTAGAGTTTCCTGCTCAGTGAGGAGTCTGATAAATGTAGAGGATCAGTATCACAAGCTAGTAGGAGACAGAACTATTGTACTATTGTGTATAAGCTCTTTCTCTGCAATCACTTTGCTAAAGTGTTGAACTGATATCTGTGATGTTCTAGATAATACATCTGTATCCCTGTTGCCTTAAATGGTTCATTAACAAATGTGAGCAGTCAGGAATTTATGCAAAGTCGTGTGTATATCCAAATAATGTTAACACAAAATCTGCAAGACTTAAGCAGTCATCACAGAACTCCTTCAGTGAAAAAAAATTATCTATAATAAGCATCTGTAGGAATTTTTGTGACTCATCAAATGCTGCAGACAGCGCACAGATGTGTTCAGTAGATATCCTGCTGACAGAGAAGGAGTAGTACATAACAAATAAAACCTTCCAACCTGGGTCTCCTGCACATGCTTTTGAAATCCATATCCAAAATATTCCCTCCCTTGGTTACTTTCCTCTCAAGGAGAAGCAGTTCAGTAAAACTCTCTGACCAGTTTTAGTCTGGGTTTCACTCTATCCACAGCACAGAAACCCCTTCTCTTCCATATGCTCAGTTACCTCCTTTGGGCTGAGATGTTACAAAATACTCACTGAGGCCTTTTTGTTGGGTGCAGGATTAATTTATTCATCCATTTTCTCACACTGACTCCTGGATATAGTGTTTGGTTAGTACTGTTATGTAGGATGATGACTTACATATTGCAATGGGTGAGCACAACCATGTGTTAAAATCGACCACCATTCTCAGTGTTGAAGCCTGACCCTGCATCCAATAACTTACAACAGGTGGCAATGCTCCTAGCTTTATTGATAGTATGACTTCCTAAATGATTTCCTGCGCATAGGATTCTCCTTCCAAGCATGCTAGATTCCAAGATACATTTCCCTTTAAAACTCCTCTGAACTCAGCGCTCTTAACTTACCCACAATCAGGTTTGTCAGTGATCCCATTATTTCTGTCATCTGATAGTGTAATATTTGAAATCCTCGATCCATTCATGCTTGATTCCATAGGGCTTGACTCACACCCTTAGGGTATGTCTTTTGATTGATTTTATAGAAGTTGATTTTTAGAAATCAATTTTATGTGTCCACAATAAGTGCATTAAGTCAGTGGAGTGCGTCCACAGTACTGAGGCTAGCACCGACTTGCGGAGCGGTGGACTGTGGGTAGCTATCTCACAGTTCCCGCAGTCTCCGCCGCCCA
Organism: Chelonoidis abingdonii; assembly: GCF_003597395.2. Taxonomy (NCBI): domain Eukaryota; kingdom Metazoa; phylum Chordata; order Testudines; family Testudinidae; genus Chelonoidis; species Chelonoidis abingdonii. The sequence continues at coordinate 137,985,263 of NC_133770.1, forward strand.
TTGGAATTCTGGGTTAAGCTCCCAATGCCTGATGGGGCAAAAACATTGTTGTGGGTGGTTTTGAGTACATGTTATCAGTCACCCCTCCCTCCGTGAAAGCAATGGCAGACAGTTTTTTCGTGCCTTTTTTCTGTGCAGATGCCATACCACAGCAAGCATGCAGCCCGCTCAGCTCAGCTCAGCTCAGCTCACTGACACCACTGCTGTTGTATCCTGGGTGCTGCTGTCAGCAGATGGTGCAGTAGGACTGCTAACTGTAGTCATACACCACTTCCACTGCAACTATACTCTGCTTCTCTTGTCTCAATAGTGAATTTCTCCATGTTGTCAGTTATGTGCTCCCGGGTACATGTGTTCTTCCTTGGGAAATGTGCGCAGTGCTAACGGTCTGTCTTCCACCACTCCTGCTGCAACTCTGCTCTCATGCTCTCCTGGTGCCATGAATCCACCTCACCAGTCCTCTCATCGTTCTGTATAAATATCTATTCTCATGGCATTTGTTGTCATCCACCGATTCTGCTGCAACTCTACTTTCCTGCTTTCCTGCAGATACCATATCATGGCAAGCATGGAGCCCGCTCAGCTCACCACTGATGTTGTGAGCATTGTAAACACCTCACGTATTATCCTGCAGTATGTGCAGAATCTGCAAAAACAAGCAAGGAGGCGATGACAGCGCAATCATGATAGTGATGAGGACATGGACACAGACTTCTCTCAAAGCACAGGCCCTGGCAATTTGTACATCATGGTGGTAATGGGGCAGGTTCATGCCGTGGAATGCTGATTCTGGACCCGGGAAACAAGCACAGACTGGTTGGATGGCATAGTGTTGCAGGTCTCGGATGATTCCCAGTGGCTGCGAAACTTTCACATGTGTAAGGGCACTTTCATGGAACTTTGTGACTAGCTTTCCCCTGCCCTGAAGCGCAAGAATACCTAGATGAGAGCAGCCCTCACAGTTGAGAAGCGAGTGGCGATAGCCCTCTGAAAGCTTGCAACACCAGACAGCTACCGGTCAGTCAGGAATCAATTTGGAATGGGTAAATCTACTGTGGGGGCTGCTATAATCCAAGTAGCCAATGCAATCACTGAGCTGCTACTATCAAGGGTAGTGACTCTGGGAAATATGCAGGTCAGAGTGGATGGCTTTGCTGCAAGGGGGTTCCCTAATTGTGGTGGGGTGATAGATAGAATGCATATCACTATCTTGGCACTGGACCACCTTGGCAGACAATACATAAACTGCAAGGGGTACTTTTCAATGGTGCTGCAAGCACTGGTGGATCACATGGGACATTTCACCTACATCAACATGGGATGGCCGGGAAAGGTGCATGACGCTCGCATCTTCAGGAACTCCGGTCTGTTTGAATAGCTGCAGGAAGGAACTTACTTCCCAGACCAGAAAATTACTGTTGGGGATGTTGAAATGCCTATAGTTATCCTTAGGGACCCAGCCTACCCCCTAATACCCTAGGTCATGAAGTCATACATAGGCAGCATGGTCAGAAGTAAGGAGCAGTTCAACCATAGGCTGAGCAAGTGCAGAATGGTGGTAGAATTTGCATTTGGACATTTCAAAGCTCACTGGCATAGTTTACTGACTAGGTTAGACCTCAGCAAAACCAATAATCCCATTGTTATCGCTGATTGCTGTGTGCTCCACAATTTTAGCGCTAAACCCCTCACCGGGGAGGAGTTCAGAAATCAATTTTAAGATCCCTTTAAGTTGACAAAACAGGCTTGGTTGTGTGGACGGGTGCAGGGTTAAATCGACCTAACACTGCTAAATTTGACGTAAACTCGTAGTGTAGACCAGGGTTTATTGATGACAATCAATTTATTCCTAATTACTTCTAAATCCATAGTGCCACATACACATGTTCCTACTCCTAAAACAATTCCTACATCTCCAGGGTGAAGTGGGTCCTGTCATTCTGCTGAATGGATCATGTCAATCTACTGGTCTGAGGATTTGATTTAATCATCCCCAAACAGATCTTGTTTAGTGGCTCTAAACTGGTGACAGTTTGGATATCTGTGCACAGTAGTCAATTTCCACAGAGGAATTTTCCATATATAGATTTTTTTCCATCGAACATTGATTAATACAGTTTGCTGGCCATTGGCTTTAAGCTGTAGAGATTGTGCTTCTAATATCTTATTCAACTGACCCTTGGCACCTGCTCTTCACTGTCACATGGGACCAGTTGGACCAGGCTTGGACAGTAGTAATAGTTCTCCTAAAATCACTTTAGTTTTTTCCTCTACTGGTAAAATTTCCTTTCACATACATCATGACTAGCAGCATTCAATATAACATGACGAGCAGCTTTTATGTCATCTAATTATTGCCCACACCTCTTGTAATTGATTTCTAACTTTCTCTAACCCTTCTGTGACAGCTGCACATGACTGTTGCCAATGATCACAAGCATTTCTAATTCCCTGTAGCAGAACTGCATCTGTCACGTTCTGACCTTCTAGGGCCATAGTGAGACTGAGCCTTTTTATTTTCTTCTTCTAACCTCTCTGTTTTTCTAACCTTGCAATAAAGATATCTTTTTCCTTTCCTTAGTCAGTTTCTTATGACCAGTGCATCATTCTGCCATTTCTTTTCTAACTCTGTCCAGGGGCTATTCCTCTGAAATGGTCCATCTTTCCAAGATGGGCCACCCTGCTGCACAATATATTTGTGGCTATATTCCTCCATGGCACCTACCTAAGCTGCTTTTGGACAGGAGGTACATACCTCACCCCACAGGCCGGTCAGTAGATAGGCTGTGGTTTCCTACAGGGATAATAAGGTCATGATCCTGTGGTCATGTTCCTTAAACTAATCTTCCCATTGAGCCAATCCGGAGACAGTGATTTCCTGACTATAAGCTAGCTATCCATAACAGCCAACACAAGTCTTACCCTTCAATGAGTGGGGAGCTCAGTGGGATGAGATGGATTTACCATCCAGACCATCCTTCTTCAGGCTGAGTGTTCTTCCTCTGCCTCACTCAGCTCCCCACTATGTATTTATAACTTTCCTATGACAGTTGCAGCAAGAGATTTCCCACGCACAAAGCTTTAATGTTACTTTCAAACTAGCAACAATCAACTAAAGCTACTGCAAAAATATTTAATAACCCTTATCTAACCACTTGAGAGAGAGAAAACCTAATAAAGAACATTTAATTCTGCTGTAGGTAAAAACATTCAGATAATACTCAATCCTGCAATCAGTGTGAAAGAGCAAATCACATGTAGTCAAAGAGTTAACACTCAATTCTGCCAGCAACAAGTCAGTTACACTCCAGCTGTTCTTTGGATTCTCTCTGCTACACCTACCGGGTGGAGGGATAAAGCTATTCCCTATTGTTGTGTGTGCGATAGACAATATAATTTTTAACTAAGTCTACTATATTGCAATTTTTTTTCTGACTTATACATAGTAACAAATATGGAAGCTACACAGAGAAAATACAACCATTTTATGCATGGTATCAGGTGAATGATCCCTCTGTAAACTTGAAGTGCCTTGGAACATCAGATAAGGTGGACAATAAGATTAGTGTGATAAACTTGTAACAAGGAGGTTAAGGTTAAGTTTACACCATTTCTTTCTGTCTTTGTCACAAGAGGGGATTAACGTTGACCCATTTTCTCTTTTCATTAGAATCTTTGTGATGAGACTCAGGTATCACAATTTATGTCTCATTTATTCTGCAAATCTTGAGCTATTCTATTTTGATCTTTTCACATTCTGTGGTTAATTGGCTGGCTATTCCATTCCTTTCCTTGCTTATAGCTTTACAGAGAAGGAATGAAAAATGGCACAAAGTAAAAAATAAAATATGTTTTACAAGAATATACTTGTATCAAAACCTTAACTTTGATTAATGATTTTAATGAAAACAGAAACTTGAACAAAGATATTCTATGGTGAAAGGTCAACTATGTCTTTATTGTGGAAAAAAAAAGAGAGAAAAAGAAGTGTTTGGAACAAAGCTACCAAATTGTGTGGAAATTTCAAGAATGCATATGAAAAGGAAGCATGTGAGCAACTCCCGGAAGTAAAAAGACATCAATGGCATGCATGTGGAAACATCTGTGATGGATGATACTAGCCGACTACAGATAACTACAATGGTTCCAGAAGAGGAAAGAGAACTGGCTGCTCTTTTGAGAAGTTTCAGGTACTGGCCTTTGCCTTTCCCCCTCTCAATCAAGTTTGGGGACTTTGATGTCACTAGACTGGGGTAACATCCACTTCTCACTAGCAGATCTTCAGATCTGAGATGCCCATTAATATCAGAAGTGCCAGTCAGGACAGATATTGGTTAACTCAGCCTAGATCAGAGACAACATGAAACATTGACTGGACTTTAAGCTACTTTTCAGCAAGTTACTGTTTGGAACTCTGATGCCTCCAAACATTGACTCTGTACTGGACTCATTGATCGAGGGAACACTGGGTACCCTAAAGACACTCATGCCAGGTGTAAAACTGTTTTGGAAGTGGATCTGCAAAGTTGAGACGCCTCTCAAAGTCAACTATGCAAGATATTACTAGACTAAATCAACTGTCTGATTAATCTTGTCCATGAATAGGAATTAGAGGCAGCCATCCTAATTATTGTAGATTCATATGGTGAATAAGAAGCAGACCAAATATCTGTCTGTTTTGTGACCTTCTTCCAGGAGCTAAAGATCCTGAACATTGGGCGTGGTAATGGTCATTACAGCATTGTATGAAGGATAGGGCTTGAAGCTAACTGTCTTTCCCACTTCTGCCGTGCTGCCTGTGGGGTCATACAAACCTAAGACAAGGAGAATGCCCATGAAGAAAATTACTCACATAGTCAATAAGGAAAGAGGATGTCACTCAAAAGAGCTGCATCCCAGACAGTGGCTGCAATGGCTCAGGCCCAGGGTTTTTTAAATGACACCATGGCTCACTAACTAGCTAAAAAAGAGGAGACTGGCTGCTTGCCCTCACTGGGCAGTGGTCGATGCTTCACCTCCCCTCTCCCTCCTTGCAGGTCCCCCGTCCATTGCAGTAAGACCAGTATGCAGTACTGGCAACAGAAGGAGAGGAGCATACCCTAGTGAATCCATCTGCCCCCAAGGCTGGGAGGCTCACAGTTGCTACGTCCAAAAGGAAGAAGTGTAGGGAGCTGATGGGCAAGAACTCCCTTCTGAAGGGAATCACAGATCGATTATGAATCAACAATGAGAAGGTCTAAATGGGGAAAAAGTCCCTGCATCAGCGAATCTCAGAGTCCGGGTCTACAGGCTCATGGGGGTCATGCTATAGCTCTAGAAATAGCCAGGGTCATTCTGGAGCTCAGACTCCAAGACCCACCTGACACTCTGGACTTCAGAGCCCACACTCAAAAATCTACATGACTATTTTTAGTGCTGTAGTGCAAGCTGTTTAATCCTGAGTCTGTAGACCTGAGCTATGAGACTTGCTGCAACAAGATTTTTTTTTCACATGTAGGTATGCCCAATATAATAGAGTTGTGAAAAAGACTGCTATCATTGTGGGGTGTATTAACAGGACTGTTCTATGTAATAGTCCTGCTCTATTCAGGTGCCACACTTTAGGAAAGATGTGGACAAATTGGAGAGAGTCCAGAATGAAACAATTAAAAAAAAATTAGAAAAACCTGACCTATGAGGAAAGATTACAAACACTGGAGATGCTGAGTCTTGAGAAAAGAAAACTGAGGTGGGACCTGATAACACTGTTCAGATATTTTTAAGGGCTGATATAGAATCATAGAAGATTTGGATTGGAAGAGACCTCAGGAAGTCATCTAGTCCAACCCCCTGCTCAAAGCAGGACCAACACCAACTAAATCATCCCAATCAGGGCTTTGTCAAGCCAATCCTTAAAAACCTCTAAGGATGGAGATTCCATCACCTCCTGAGGTAACCCATTATAGTGCTTCACTACCCTCCTAGTGAAATAGTGTTTCCTAATATCCAACCTAGACCTCCCCAACTGCAACTTGAGACCATTGCTCTTTGTTCTGTCATCTGCCACCACGGAAAACAGCCTAACTCCATCCTCTTTGGAACTCCCGTTCAGGTAGTTGAAGGCTGCTCTCATTTCCCCCTTCACTCTTCTGCAGACTAAACAAGCCCTGTTCCCTCAGCCTCTCCTCATAAGTCATGTGCTCCAGCCTCCTGATCATTTCCGTTGCCCTCCACTGGACTCTCTCCAATTTGTCCACATCCTTTCTGTTGTGGGGGCCCCAAAACTGGATGCAATACTCCAGATGCAACCTCATCAGTGCTGAATAGAGGGGAATTATCACTTCCCTCGATCTGCTGGCAACGTATCAACTACTAATGAAGCAGCAGAGAATCCTGTGCACCTTACGACTAACAGACGTTTTGGAGCATGAGCTTGGTGAATACCCACTTCGTCAGATGCAAGACATCTGACGAAGTGGGTATTCACCCACGAAAGCTCATGCTCCAAAAAGTCTGTTAGTCTGTAAGGTGCCACAGGATTCTCTGCTGCTTCTACAAATCCAGACTAACACGGCTACCCCTCTGATACGTTCCTACTAATGTAGCCCAATATACCATTAGCCTTCTTGGCAACAAGAGCACACTGCTGACTCATATCCAGCTTCTCGTCCAGTGTAATCCCCAGGTCCTTTTCTGCACAGCTGCTGCTTAGCCAGTCGGTCCCTAGCCTCTAGCAGTGCTAGGGATTCTTCTTTCCTAAGTGCAGGACTCTGCACTTGTCCTTGTTGAACCTCATCAGATTTCTTTTGGCCCAATCCTCCAATTTGTCTAGGTCTCTCTGGACCCTATCCCTACTCTCCAGCATATCTACCTCTCTCTTACAAAGAGTATGGTGATGCATTTTTCTGCATGACCATTGGAGATGGGCAAGAAGTGATGGGCTTAATCCACAGCAAGGAAGATTTAGGTTAGATATTAGAAAAAAACTTTCTAAGTATAAAGATAGATAAGTTATGGAATAGGATTCCAATGGAGGTCATGGAATCCCCAGCACTGGTATTTTTTAAGAATAGGTTACACAAATACCTGTCAGGGATGATCTAGGTCAATGTTTCTCAATCTATTTACTATTGTGGGCCACATATACAGCTCTCTGTATGTTATGTGGGCCATATCCACACAATATATATATATATTACTACATGGCCTTGAGGATATCACAGGAGCCACAGCTGTTCCTTCCAGCCCTACATTTCTATGATTGATCTCCAAGGGAAATGTCCACAAAAAGTAGCTACAGAAACAGGCCCAATGGGAACTTCCCAGTAAACTAAAGTGCACCAAAAATAGAGTGCAAGGAAACTAATTTATTATTATATTATTTTATTTTAACATTTTAATATATAAAATACCAAGGAAGAGAAAGCATGCAGCATGCAAAGCCCTTTACACCTTTGTAGGATTACAAAATGGCTGGTGGGAGAACAGAGAGACACATTAACTAAAAGTTCTCCAGGGCATGCAATTTTAAAAGCTATCCTGCATTTTAGAGAGCTGTGACATGGGTTGAAAGCCCAATTATCATCTTTCCTGAATCCAGAGAGAATGAGCTCTAAATTAAATATATATATCACAGCACTATTAATTATGCAGAGATTTCAGATTGCAAATATATAACACACAAATAAAATCTACATTAAAATAACATTAAGATTGCACAGTCAAACACTAAAAAGTTAAGAAATGCCAGAATTAAGATTGCTTGAGAAACGTCAGTTCAGCTCCCTGGTACATATGCATTGTAATAGTCTTTAATTACATAATCACATACTGCTGTTTCCACAGGACTCCTGCTTCGTTCAGTGAACAGAACTGATGGTGCTCACTTTACGAACAGCTATTCAATATTTTGTTTTATCCTTATTGTCTGTTACAGGAGGAGAAGGTTCTATGTCCTAAGGTGTAAAAGGAGATTAGACTAGATGATCACGATGGTAACTTCTGGCCTTAAAGTGTATGAGTCTATATCTCTAAGCCTTATTTACTACACACTATTGAAATCCTGCTCTGAAGATAGACTTATGGGTTTCCACAGGGGCTTTTCTATGACACTTATCACAATAATATCTGAGCGCTCCACAAACATTAATTTAGCCTCACAACAGATGGGGAGCTGCGGCACAGAGATATCAAGGTCAAAAGTATCTCTAATTTTGGATTTCCAATTTGAGATGACTAGGACCTGATTTTTCGGAGAACATAGCATTAAATCTAACTGGCTCACTTTATATTCTCAAAGCACAGCACCTATTGACTTCAGTTGCAGCTGTGACTGCACAGCACTTGAGAAAATCAGGCCCCAGGGTGTCAAGTTAAGCACCCAGAAAATAAGGAACACACAATTAGTGACCATCTGTGAAAAGTTTGGTTTAAGTGATTTGTTCAGTACCACACAGGAACTCTGTAGGAGAAGCAGGGATAAAATCCAGTTCTCCAGGGAAGCATTCAGCTGACTTAACCATGAGACCCTACTTTCTCTTCCAACTTCTGCCAGAAATGAGGCAGGGGTCATTCAGATGACAGCCTCCTTCAGTACACAACTCTGATTCATCCCAATGCACATTTGCGCTATGCAATGAAAGAGGCAATAGTCCCATAGAAAAAAATGGTATGTGAACGTGTAATGAAACACTGCATCTTTATACACAAGGAGATCAAAATAAGGTTTCAAAGGCAATCTTACTTCTGGCATTTCCTATCTTTTGAGTGCTTAGCATTGCAACTTAAATAATGTTCTTTTAACACAGGTTTTATATGTGTAATGTCCTTTTAAAAAGTGTTTCTGGAAAAAAAAACCCAGAAATTCCATCGTATGACATCATACTGATACCCACATGGTCCATCAGCAGATCTAGAACTTTTAGATCCACCACCCAGACCTCTGACAGGGGAGTTAAGCGAGTAACTGGCAGCAGTAGTAGATTGTTATATTCTATGCGGACCAGCTTTAGAAGGGGATGCCGCACACATTTTACCAGTGGGTTTCACTGATGTTTGCTAACAGCAGAGGAATGGTGAGTATCAGGAAACTTGGATTCTATTCCAGGTTCAACAGAGGAGTGTATTCTAGTAGGCACAGCCTCTCCTGCCCACACACCCTTCCCAAGCTTGACTGCTACAGCCACATATTTACAATCTGTCCTTATCCCAGTCCTGTCTCTTCCCCACCTCTGGCTCCTTGTCCCAGTCTCCTTGACCAGCCAGTCCCAATTCTCTGGCAATCCAGCAACTTGTCAGATCTCTCTCCCCTCTCCACTCATCTTGATCCCCCTCATACTGTTTTCTAGACTCAGTCTCTTTGTCCAGCCAGTCTGCCTCCCTTCAGCTCCTTGTCTGATTTCTGTTCCCCCCACCCAGTCAACTTTCTCCCAGTCCTCCCTGCATTTCCCTTACAGGTTCCAGTCCCAGTATTTTTGCCCAACCATTTCCAGTCTTATCTTCTTCACTCCAGCTCCCAGTCGCAGCCTTCCCCACCATTGGCTCCCAGTTGCATCCCAGCCTCCTTGCCCAATCAGTCCCAGCCTTTCCTTATCCCCAACTCCCAGTCCCAGTTTCTTTCCCCACCCCATCATAGTCTCTACCTTCCACAACTGGGAGCTCAGTGAGGATGGAATCTGTGGCAATTTTAGTGCTAAAATCAAAGAAGTGTCTACCAAGCATGTGGAAAATCGTCACTTTTAAGGGTCTTATAACTTGGCCAAATATTGTCAGATTTTTCATAGGGATGGCAAAAGGCATATTCCTGACACAATGGAGACCCTTTTTCTTGCCAAATTATAAGTTCCTGCCCCAATTCATAGTGTCACAATAGCTTTCCAAAGGAAAGGTCAACCCTTGGAGAAAACAACATATATTTCTCTAGTCTCATTCTTGAAAATGACTTAAACCATTTTGGTTACAGGTTTTTGTTGTTGTTGTTTGTTTTTGTTTTTTTTATCTTAAGTAGACAGCTGGATTAGAAATTGTAAGTCTGAATGTTTAAAGTTTGTCAAAGTGATAAGCAACTGAAAACCAGGTGTTATACTGGGAAGTATTTGGCAAATTTAATAATAGCTGCTAATACCAGTCCTGCCTGTTATATGTTTATGTCAGTGATTTCTTACTTTTGTGTTTTTCTTTCTCTTTTAGGTTATTCCAGTTTTTTCAGTTACTGGATCAGCTGGAATTGTGTGTCTGTGGACTGTTTGAGCCTTTGTTCCCTGGATTATCCTTGATCATCTATGATTAGCCTCAATCAGCCTTGTGATCACGGTCTCCCTGTGTGATTAATGAGGGGGTAGGGCTGACCTAGGAGAGAAGGCCTTAAAAGCCAGAGGCTAAGTGACCAAGGAGAGTTAGCAAACAAGAGTTTGAGGGAGGGAGTCATAATATAATCACTAGGGTTAGGAAGGGCCGCATCACAGTGCCAACATTAGTCCTGTCTCCTCCCCCTGCTCCCGTATCCAGACAGACAACCTAACCACAGATGCCTCTACCCAGATACTGGTGTGGATTTGTAGAGTCTGTGGCCTGCATTTCCCACTCACAGAAAGCCAGGCTGAAGCAGGACCATCCAGTGCAAAAGGTGCCTGCTGGTGGAATATCTCAGGAAGTAGGAGGGAGAGCTACAGGAGGAGGTGGCTAAGCTGAGGAGTATCCATGCTCACAAGGAATTCTTTGACAGTATTCATATGGAGACATCAAAGGCTGAGGAAGCTATCTGTCACGCCACCAGGGAAGGAGGATATGGCTCTGTCATAGGGAGGACACTGGCTGCTGGTTACTTCTGGCAGCAGGCAGTGCTCCACCCCTACTCCCAACCCACCCACCATGATGATAGAAAACTAATATGCTGTCCTGGCATTGAGCAATAAGAAATCAACCCCAACGATGGAGGAGGAGAAGCCATGTACCCCCAAGGTTTGGAGGATCGCAGCCACCACTACCATGAGGAAAAGTAGGGTAGTGGTGGTTGGTGACTCTCTTCTGAGGGGGGTGGAGGCACCCATTTGTTGCCCTGACATGACATCCCGGGAGATATGCTGCCTGCCAGGGGCCAATATCTGAGACATTATGGAGGGATTGTCGAGGATCATCCAGCCCTTTGACTACTACCCCATGTACTCATCCATGTGGGCACTATTGATACTGAGAGGTATGACCCTCAGGAGATCAGAAGTGACTACAGGGCTCTGGGAGTATGAATGAGGGAACTGGAAGCACTGGTTGTGTTCTCTTCAATCCTTCTGGTCAAGGGTAGGGGCCCAGGCAGAGACAGATGCATCCTGAAGATGAATGCCTGGCTGCGAAGATGGTGTCACCAGAAGGACTTCAGTTTCCTTGACCATGGGATGCAGTTCCAGGAAAAAGGACTGTTAAACAGAGATTGGGTCCACCTATCGAGGCAGGGGAAGAGCACATTTGGATACAGGACTGCCTAACCTAGTGGGGAGGGCTTTAAACTAAGTTTGAAGGTGGCAGGTGACCAAAGCCCACAGGTAAGTCAAAAACACAGAAACTTGGGAGAAGGGTCAGAATTTGGGAGCAGAATATGGGCTGTTGTAGCAGGGATAAAGGAGAGACAAGACAGAACTGGAGGAGAAATCAAATCAGTATCTTAGATGTCTGTATACTAATGCAAGAAGTATGGGGAATAAGCAAGAAGAACTCAAAATGCTAGTAAATAAACAAAACTATGACATAGTTGGCATCACAGAAACTTGGTGGAATAATACACATGACTGGAATATTGGTATAGTAAGATACAGCTTGCTCAGGAAAGACAAGCAGAGGAAAATGGAGGAGGTGTTGCCTTATATATTAAAAATGTATACACTTGGACTGAGGTGGAGATGGAATAGGAGACAGACTTGTTTAAGGTCTCAGGGTAAGGATAAAAGACGTAAAAAACATGTGTGATGTCATGATAGGGCTCTGCTACAAAAACAACAAGGAGTCTGTTGGCACCTTAAAGACTAACAGATTTATTTAGGCATAAGCTTTCATGGGTAAAAAACCCAATTCTTCAGATGCATGGAGTGAAAATTACAGATACAGGCATTATTATACTGACACATAAAGAGAAGGGAGTTACCTCACAAGTGGAGAACCAGTGTTGAGAGGGCCAATACAATCAGGGTGGATGTAGTTCACTCCCAATAATAGATGAGAAGGTGTCAATTCCAGGAGAGGAAAAGTTGCTTCTGTAATAAGCCAGCCACTCCCCATCCCTATTCAAGCCCAAATTAATGGTGTTAAATTTGCAAATGAATTTTAGTTCTGCAGTTTCTCTTTGAAGTCTGTTTCTGAAGGTTTTTTGTTCAAGTATAGCTGCTTTTAAATCTGTTATAGAATGTCCAGGAAGATGGAAGTGTTCTCCTACTGGCTTTTGTATGTTACCATTCCTGATGCCTGATTTGTGTCCATTTATTCTTTTATGTAGACACTATCCAGTCTGGCCAATGTACCTGGCAGAGGGGCATTACTGGCATAAGATGGCATATATCACATTAGTAGATGTGCAGATGTGTCATAAACAGATGGTTAAGGGTTAATGTCTCTTTTACCTGTAAAGGGTTAAGAAGCTCAGTGAACCTGGCTGATACCTGACCAGAGGACCAATGGGAGGACAAGATACTTTCAAATCTTGGTGGAGGGAAGTCTTTGTTTGCGCTGTTTGTTTTGTTCGTTGTTCGCTCTTGGGGCTCAGAGGGACCAGCGTACACCCAGGTTTCTCCATCTTTCTGAATCCAGTTTTTCATGTTTCCAAATGATAAGTAATAGCCAGGAAAAGGCGGATTTGTCTTATGTTGTTTTTTCTTACTTGTAAATGTGTATTTTGCTGGAAGGATCTTTTACCTCTTGTTTGCTGTAACTTGAATCTCAGCGTTTGGGGTGGGGGGGTGAAGTCCCTCTAGTTACGTAATGAATCTAATATACCCTGTAAGCATTTACCATCCTGATTTTACAGAGATACATTTTTACTTTTTCTTTATAACTTTCTTTATTAAAAGCTTTCTTTTTTAAGAACCTGAGTAATTTTTTTCCTTGTTTTAAGACCCAAGGGGATTGGGTCTGAACTCACCAGGGATTGGTGGGGGTAAAAGGAGGAAGGGAATGGTTAATTCCTCTTTGTTTTAAGATCCAAGGAGTTTGGATCTGTATAGCATCCCAAGGCAACCCAGGAAGGGGGATAGTTTATTTCTCCTTGTTTTAAGACCCAAGGGGTTTAGGTCTTGGGTTCCCCAGGGAAGGTTTTGGGGGAACAGGAAGTGTGCCAAACACTATATTTTTGGCTGGTGGCAGTGTTATCAGATCTAAGCTAGGAATTAAGCTTAGAAGGTCCATGCAGGTCCCCACTTTTTGGACGCTAAAGTTCAAAGTGGGGAAAAGACCTTGACAAGGTGAATGACTCTCTGATGGTGTGGCTGATGTGGTTAGGTCCTCTGATGGTGTCACTAGAGCAGATATGGGGACAGAGTAGGCAACTAGGTGTGTTACAGGGATTAGTTCTGGGGTTAGTGTTTGAGTAGTGGGGTATAGTTGCTGGTGAGTATTTGCTTCAGATTGGGGGGTTGTCTGTAAGCGAGGACTGGCCTGCCTCCCAAGGTCTGTGAGAATGAGGAATGGCTTTCCAGGATAGGTTGTAGATCGTTGAGGATGTGCTGGAGAGGTTTTAGCTGGGGGTTGTATGTGGTAGCCAGTGGTGTTCTGTTATTTTCCTTGTCAGGCCTGTCCTGTAGTAGTTGACTTCTGGGTACTGGTAGCGCTCTGTAAATCTGTTTCCTCACTTCCCCAGGTGAGTACTGTAGTTTTAAAAATGCTTGATAAAGATCTTGTAGGTGTTTGTCTCTGAGGCATTGGAGCAAATTCGGTTGTATCTTAGGGCTTGGCTGTAGACAATGGATGGTGTGATGTGTCCTGGATGGAAGCTGGAGGCATGTAGGTAAATATAGCGGTCAGTAGTTTTCTGGTATAGGGTGGTGTTTATGTGACCATCACTAATTTGCATTGTATTGTCCAGAAAGTGGATCTCTTGTGTGGACTAGTCCAAGCTGAGGTTGATGGTAGGGTGGAAATTGTTGAATTCCAGGTGGAATTCTTCAAGGGCCTCCTTCCCATTGGTCCATATGATAAAGACGTCATCAATGTAGTGCAAGTAGAGGAGGGGCGCTAGGGGATGATAGCTGAGGAAGCGTTGTTCTAAATCAGCCATAAAAATGTTGGCATTTTGTGGGGCCATGCAAGTACCCGCAGCAGTGCTGCTGACTTGAAGGTATAAGTTGTCTCCAAGTCTGAAATGGTTGTGGGTGAGAACAAAATCACAAAGCTCAGCCACCAGGTGTGCCGTGGCCTCATCAGGGATACTGTTCTTGACAGATTGTAGTTCATCTTCATGTGGAATATTGGTGTAAAGAGCTTCTACATCCATGGTGGCCAGGATGGTGTTCTCAGGAAGATCACCAATGTATTTTAGTTTCCTCAGGAAGTTGGTGGTGTCTCGACGATAGCTAGGAATGCTGGTAGTGTAGGGTGTGAGAGAATCCAAATAGCCAGACAATCCTACTGTAAAAGTGTCAATGCTTGAGACGATGAGGCGTCCCGGGTTTCCAGGTTTATGGATCTTGGGTAGCAGATAGAATACTCCTGGTCGGGGCTCTGAGGGTATGTCGGACTAGATTTGTTCCTGTGCTATAACAGGGAATTTCTTGAGCTGATGGTGTAGTTTATTTTGGTACTCCTCAGTGGGATCAGAGAATAGTGGCCTGTAGTAGGTTGTGTTGGAGGGTTGCCTGGCAGCCTCCTGTTAATAATCCAACCTGTTCATTATGACTACAGCACCTCCTTTGTCAGCCCCTTTGATTATAATGTCAGAGTTGTTTCTGAGGCTGTGGATGACATGTGTTCTGTACAGCTGAGGTTGTGGGGCAAGTAATGCTGTTTGTTCACGTCTGTGCATGTCTGCGGAAGCAGTCTATGTTGAGGTCCAGTCTGTCATTTTGACTGTCAGGAAGAGGCCACACAGAATTATTCTTCTTATAGTGTTGGGTAGGAGGGTTCCTGTGGATCAGTGCACTGTTCAGTGGTGTGTTGAAAATATTCCTGGAGTTGGAGACGATGAAAGTAGGCTTCCAGATCACCACAGAAATGTAGCATGTTCATGGGGGTGGTGGGGCAAAAAGAGAGTCCCTGAGACAGGAGAGACTCTTCTGCCAGGCTAAGTGTGTGGTTAGATAGATTAACAATATTCTTTGGTGAGTTAAGGGTACCACTATTGTAGCCCCCTGTGGCATGTAGGAGTTTAGATAGTTTACTGTCCTTTACCCTGTGTAGAGCAGTGAAGTGTGCATTGTAAATGGCTTGTCTCATTTTTGTAAAGTCCAGCCACGCGGAAGTTTGTGTGGAAGGTTGGTGTGACGGGGTGATGACTCACCATCACGGAGCCTCCTGCTGGTTATCCAGGGAATGAGCTCTTTTCATTCAGGTGCGCCCTCTGTCAGCTGATGTCTCACCTTCCACGGGCCCCCATGCTTCTCCCAGTGCCCTTTGCCCAGGGTTCTGCCCACTGCAGTACCTCCTCTGTCTGGGTCTCCCCACCCAGGGGAACCCCCAACCCTCTATCCCAACCTAGCCTCAGTGGCTACTGCCAGTCATCATCTAGCTCCTGCTCCCTGAAGTCTATAAACCACTCATCATCGGCGGGGCTGGACCAGCTGCCTCTGCATATTCCTGAGCTGCCCCTCTGCAGCCCTAGTACCCTTGTGAGCCCTCAACTCAGCCTGCAGCCTGGGGTTTTGCCAGGCTGGAGCTCCTTCTGCCCTTCCCCAGCACTGCTCCACCTCAGGTACCCTGCTCAGCTCTCAGGCTGTCAGGTCCTCCTCTCTCAAAAGGCTAGAGAGTCTCTGTCTTAGCCTCTGACCCTCAGCCCTCGTATAGGGCCAGCTACGGCCTGATTGGGGCGTTGCTCCACCTGTGGCTACTTCCCCCAATCAGCCTGGGTTTTCCTTGCTGCAGCCTTCTCCCAGGGCTGTTTTATGCCCTTCAGGGCAGGAACGGGGTGACTACCCTGCTGCAGTTGGTTTTGTATGAGAGTCTCCAGTTTTGACAGCTCATTCTTGATCTTCTCCTGTCTGCTGTACAGGATGCTGATCAGGTGGTTCCTCAGTTTCTTTGAGAGTGTGTGGCACAGTCTCTCACCATAGTCAGTGTAGTATGTCGATTGCAATGGATTTTTTACCTTCAGACCATTTGGTCTGATGTCCATCTGTTGGCACTTGGAGAGGAAGATGATATCTGTCTGCGTCTATGTAAGTTTTCTGATGAAGTTGATGGAATTCCACTGCACACAGCTAAATTCAGTGCCTTGCATGGTGTCAGGTATCAGAGGGTAGCTGTGTTAGTCTGTATCCAAAAAAACAACAAGGAGTCTGGTGGCTTAAAGAATAACAGATTTATTTGGGCATAAGATTTCTTGGGTAAAAAACCCACTTCTTCAGATGCATGGAGTGAAAATTACAGATGCAGGTATTGTTATACCGACACATGAAGAGAAGGTCTACTACAGACCACCTAACCAGGAGGAAGAAGTGGATGAGGCTTTTTTTAAACTACCAACAAAATCATCCAAAGCACAGGACTTGGGGAATTTCAACTGCTCAGACATCTGTTGGGAAAATAACACAGCAGGACACAGATTATCCAACAAACTCTTGGAATGTATTAGAGACAATTTTTTTTTTATTTCAGAAGGTGGATTAAGCTACTAGGAGAGAGGCTGTTCTAGATTTGATTTAGACAAATAGGGAGGAACTGGCTGAGAATTTGAAAGTGGAAGGCAGCTTGGGTGAAAGTGATCATGAAATGATAGAGTTCATGATTCTCAGGAATGGTAGGAGGGAGAAGAGAAACATTAAGAAAATGGATTTCAAGAAGGCAGACTTTAGCAAACTCAGGGAGTTGGTAGGTAAGATCCCATGAGAAGAAAGTCTAAGGGGAAAAACAACTGAAGACAGTGGGCAGTTTTTCAAGGAGACATTATTAAGGGCACAAGAGCAAACTATCCCACTGCATAGGAAATATAGGAACTATGGCAAGAGACCACCCTGGCTTTACCAGGAGATCTTCAATGATCTAAAAAGCTAAAAAGAATCCTACAAAAAGTGGAAACTATGTCAAATTACAAAAGATGAATATAAACAAATAACAAAAATTTATAGCGACAAAATTAGAAAGGCCAAGGCACAAAACAAGATCAAACTAGCTAAAAACATAAAGGGTAGCAAGAAAACATTCTACAAATACATTAGATGCAAGAGGAAGACCAAGGGCAGAGTAGAGCCGTTACTCAATGAGGGGGCAAAAATAATAACAGAAAATGTGGAAATGGCAGAGATGCTTAATGTCTTCTTTGTTTCGGTTTTCACCAAGAAGTTTGATGGTGATTGGATGTCTAACATAGTGAATGCTTGTGAAAATGAGGTGGGATCAGAGGCTAAAATGGGAATAGAACAAGTTAAAAATTACTTAGACAAATTAGATGTCTTCAAGTCACCTGGGACTGATGAAATGCATCCTAGAATACTCAAGGAACTGACTGTGGAGATATCTGAGCCATTAGCGATTATCTTTGAAAAGTCATGGAAGATGGGAGAGATTCCAGAAGACTGGAAAGGGCAAAGATTGTGCCAAACTATAAAAAGGGAAATAAGGACAACCCAGGGAATTGCAGACCAGTTAGCTTACCTTCTGTACCTGGAAAGATAATGGAGCAAAGAATTAAGTGATTTGCAAACAGTCTAGAAGATAATAAGTTGATAAGTAATAGTCACCATGGATTTGTCAAGAATAAATCATGTCAAACCAACCTGATAGCTTTCTTTGACAGCGTAACAAGCCTTGTGGATGGGGGGAAGTGGTAGATGTGGTATATCTTGACTTTAGTAAAACTTTTGATACTGTCTTGAATGACCTTCTCAAACAAACTAGGGAAATGCAACCTAGATGGAGCTACTATAAGTTGGATTTAAAACTGGTTGGAATGTCATTCCCAAAGAGTAGTTATCAGTGGTTCACAGTCATCTGGGAAGGGCATAACGAGTGCGATCCCGCAGGGATCAGTTCTAGGTCTGGTTCTGTTCAATATCTTCATCAGTGATTAAGATAATGGCATAGAGAGTACACTTATAACATTTACAGATGGATTGCAAGTGCTTTGGAGGATAGGATTAAAATTCAAAATGATCTGGACAAACTGGAGAAATGGTCTAAAGTAAATAGGATGAAATTCAGTAAGGACAAATGTAAAGTACTCCAGTTAGGAAGGAACAATCAGTTGCACACATACAAAATGGGAAACGACTGCCTAGGAAGGAGTATTGCGGAAAGGGATCTGGGGGGCATAGTGGAACATAAGCTAAATATGAGTAAACAGTGTAACACTGTTGCAAAAAAAGAAGCAAACATCATTCTGTATTGTATTAACAGGAGTGTTGTAAGCAAGACATGAGAAGTAATTCTTCCGCTCTACTCTGCACTGATTAGGCCTCAACTGGAGTATTGTGTCCAGGTCTGGGTGCCACATTTCAGGAAAGATGTGGACAAATTGGAGAAAGTCAGAGAAGAACAACAAAAATGATTAAAGGTGTAGAAAACATGACCTATGAGGGAAGACTGAAAAAATTGGGTTTGTTTAGTCTGGAAAAGAGAAGAGTGAGATGGAACATGATTACAGTTTTCAAGTTCATAAAAGGTTGTTACAAGGAGGAGGGAGAAGAATTGTTCTTCTTAGCCTCTGAGGATAGGACAAGAAGCAATGGGCTTAAATTGCAGCAAGGGAGGTTTAGGTTGGACATTAGGAAAAACTTCCTAATTGTCAGGGTAATTAAGCACTGGAATATATTGCCTAGGGAGGCTGTGGAATCTCCATCATTGGAGATTTTTAAGTGCAGGTTAGACAAACACCTCTCAGGAATGGTCTAGATCAGGGATCGGCAACTTTTGGCACACGGCCCATCAGGGAAATTCGCTGGCAGACTGGGACAGTTTGTTTACCTATAGCATCCTCAGGTTTGGCCAATTGCAGCTCCCACTGGCCGCAGTTCACCATTCCAGGCCAATGGGGGCTGCGGGAAGCAGTTTAGGCTGAGGAATGTGCTGACTGCTGCTTCCCGCAGCCCCCATTGGCCTGGAACAGCAAAACGAAGCCAGTAAGAGCTGCAATTGGCTGAATCTGCAGACGCTGCAGGTAAACAAACTGTCCCAGACTGCCAGCAGATTTCCCTGATGGCCACATGCCAAAGGTTGTCAATCCCTCATCTAGATAATACTTAGTCCTGACATGAGCGCAGGGGACTGGAGTAGATGACTTCTCAAGGTTCCTTTCTGTCCTATGATTCTAAGTTTTCATTGTTTCTTATGGAAAATGAAAGAGAGAGAGAATGTTTTTGTCCTGTTACTAAGGTGTACGTGCAAAATACTCATTTCAGAACTCTTTCAGAGGTACAGGTATTACAGGACTATGACTAAATTATAACTAATCTCTGAGGAATTACATGGCACTTAAGTATAAAATATGTTATTTTTTTACAAAAAGTATGTTTAGTTCTCTTTAAATGACAATTTAGTTTCAGTAATCTTAAATTTTGTATTTCACTTGCTTTGAATTATATTTGTGGACACTAGAGCTATTGTTTTCTTGAACAAAAAGGGAAACTGATCTGTTAGAAGCTGCATATCCAGTTGATCATTGTGTAATTTTGATCACATAAAGCTAATTATTCTATGTTATGCACACCTATGCTTTACCTTCATAATATGCATAGTGAAAATCTAATCCTAAAAGTTGGCAGAGATAGCATCAGCAGCATTGTTAAGCCATTATTCTACACTTACAGATCAAGTAATATCACATGGATATTTCAGTCATTCCTGAATCTGGTCCTCCAATCCAGGTTAGGGGTTGTTATTAGAAATGAAGTCTGATTCCACCATCAGTGGCAAATATCTCCTCCTGAGAGGACTTTTCCAACACAGTATTTGAACATATATCTCATTGTGGTCCCATTGCAGTCAATGGGACTAGTCATGTGAATAAATTGATCCTAAACAGGATTGACCTGGGTGATGTTCTATGGACTGTGTTATGGAGGAGTCAGGCCAGGTGGCCAGTGTAGTCTTTTCTGGCTTCCAATTTGGCGTCCTTTTTTCTCTCATTAAATTATAAAAAAATGACGAACACTGCCAGGGTTTGCAATAAGAGTCAACTGGTGCAGATCAAGTGGTTGAAAGCGCAAGGAAAAAAGGCCTTGTGCTTTACAACATACATAAGGCACACATGGACTGCTAAGCCTATTGTTATAGTAATGCCATTATGCATTTTGCTTTGAGTGTTTTTGAAAATCCGTCAGCTCTGAAGTATTGTTGGTGAATGTGGGCCTCAGTTCTGGCAATAATTCATATGTTTATGAGCGGCTTTGTTGCACTTGTAAAAAGATTGACTTATCTGGATAGACTTGAATGAACAGCACTAAAGAATGATGCATCATTTTGAGGTTTCCAGACTCATTCCACTTCTTCTGGTTAAAGATCTATAGAACAGCATAAATGGCAAGCAATATACCCGAGTGTATTGTACAAACCCCTTAAATTAACAATTGGCACTTCAGAAATAAAGAGATTTTTCTCAAGACAACACACCTCTATTTCTCTGGAAAATCTATGGGTCTGTCTACACTACAGGATTATTCAGATTTTACAGAAACCGGTTTTTTAAAACAGATTGTATAAAGTCAAATGCACGTGGCCACACTAAGCACATTAATTTGGCGGTGTGCGTCCATGTATCGAGGCTAGTGTCCATTTCCGGAGGGTTGCACTGTGGGTAGCTATCCCATAGCTATCCCATAGTTCCCACAGTCTCCCTCGCCCATTGGAATTCTGGGTTGAGATCCCAGTGCCTGATGGGGCAAAAAACACTGTCGCAGATGGTTCTGCGTACAGCCTCACCCCTCCCTCCGTGCAAGTAGCAGACAACCGTTTCGCACCTTTTTCCTTGGGTCAACTGTGCAGACGCCATAGCACGGCAAGCCTGGACCCTGCTCAGCTCAAGACAGCAATCATGGACATTGTAAACACCTCTGCATTCTCGTGAGGTCAATGCTGAACCAGAACCTGAAAAACCAGTCGAGGAGGAGGCGGCTACGGTAGCGCGGCAAACAGAGATGGTTGGGCTGTTTGCCTGTGGCTTTAAAGAATCTTTCCTGCATTAGCAAGCGGGGCGGTGGTGATTGACCCCGAGCTTTTTCACGATTTCGTAGCTGGGATCTTCCTGCTACAGCAACCACGCGGTGGCCGGGAGGAGAGTGGCATGCAGCGATCTTCCATGATACCCACCACGCGGTGGGGTAGGAGTAAAGCGATCATCCGCAGGAATTGGATGTGGGGCGGTTCTGGTGTTTTACTGCACGTTAACAGGAAAACGCCGCGCACTCAACAGGCCTTTGCATGCATTTGGAAAGGAGGGCGCTGGATATATGAAGGGCAGACGCCGAAAGACAATGGCTTACCATGGACGCATGCAAGCCGAATTCTGATAGCCGGAAACCTTGCGGCTTGATCTCTAACACCAAAAGCCGCAGGCACTAATATTAAGATCAAAATGCGACCTTGTAGTGAGATCACATGTGCAATGTAAGGGATCTGTGTTTCCCGTGAAAGAGTATGACCATTGTTCTGTAAAATTGTATTCTTTTAAAATACTTCTCTCTCTTTTGTCCCTCCCTCCTGCAGCTGCAAATTTTTCAGTCTCCCTCCTTCATCCGAAGGCTATCTCAGATAAGGCAGCAGAAAAAAAAAGGACACGCATGCGGAAATGGTCTCGGAATTGCATGGAAGTGACTCACAATGAAGACGCTCATTCTGGAATAGTGAAGGATGTGGTATCAAAGTACAGGAAATGATGACGAGTGCATGAGAGAGGAGAGATGCTCGATGAGAAGTGGCGGCAGGAAGATCAGAAGAGGCATGATACAATGCTGGGGCTTGCTTGCCAGTGTGATTTCAAACGTGACTGTGGCTTCGGGCGTTTGGTGGAGCTTCAGGAACGCAGCAGCAGATCACAGAGGTGCCGCTGCATGCCCTTGTATAACCGCTCTTTTCCCCCCTGCGAGCCAAGTCCTTAGCCTCCTCAACCCACCAGACGGAGCTTAAGACGGGCAAAGAGAGAAGTTGCGCCTCCGGCGGAGCGCCCCTAACCCAGTTCCCCCACCCACTCCGGCGGCCTTAGGCCCTCCCCCCGGCACTTGTCCCGCTCCACCCGGAGAGCCTGGTTTTCTTCGGCCGCTGCGGTGCGAGCTTGCCACAGTGCGGGTTAGTCCGCGGGCAGGCGGGCTGGGAAGGACAACGTGCTGCACGCTAGCGGTCAGACGAAAGCTGGTCCCCCCCTCGGCAAAGCGCATGTCCTAGCACGAGGCGGCTTGGAGATCTGGGACTAGGTATTTCCAGGCGCACGCGTGTGGGGATTAATTAATTATAAAAAGAGGGAGAGAACTGACAAGTAGCCGGGTGGGTTTGGGAGGAGGATAGGAGGGAAGGAAAAGGCCACAAAAAAATTCAAAATAATGACAGCCTTTTGGTTGGGCTGTCCACTGGGGTGGAATGGGCGGGATGCACGGAGCCTCCCCCACGTGTTCTTAGTCGTCTGGTGGTGAGGAGGCTAAGGAACATGGTGAGGGGGAGGATGGTTATACAGGGGCTGCAGCGGCACTCTGTGATCCTGCTGCCGTTCCTGAAGCTCCACCAGACACCGGAGCATGTCCATTTGATCATGCAGCAGCCCAGAGTTGCATCCTGCCACCTCTGATCTTCCTGCCACCACCTCTCATCTCGAGTCCTGTCCCACAGTCCTCATCTCGAGCGTCCCTCCTGTCCTCACGTTCACTGGCATCTTTCCTGTACTTTGATACCACTGTGTCCTTCCACTCATTCAGATGAGCTCTTTCATTGCGGGTCACTTCCATGATTTCAGAGAACATTTTGTCTCGCGTCTTTTTTTTCGCCACCTTATCTGAGATAGCCTTGGGACGGAGAGGGAGACTTGAAAAATTTGCAGCTGCAGGAGGGAGGGAAAAAAGGAGAGAAGTATTTAAAAAGATACATTTTACAGAACAATGGTTATACTCTTTCACGGTGAACAACACTATTCCTTACATAGCACATGTGATCTCACTACAAGGTCGCATTTTGCAATCTTAATATTGAGTGCCTGCGGCTTTGGTGTATTAGAGATCACAGACACAGGTCGGGCATCAGAATTTCGGCTTGCATGCGGCCATGGTAAGCTCGGCTTCTGCAGTTCCTTCATATATTCCGCCGCACCTCCTTCCCGAAATGCATGCCAAAGCTGTTGTATAGTGCGCTTCTTTTCCCTGTAACGTGCCCATAGCACCAGACCGCCCCACATCCAATTCTCTGGGGATGATCGCTGTTACTCCCTCCCCCACCGCGGTGTGGTATTCATGGAAGATCGCTGAGCACCCTACCTTCTCTCCCGCCACCGCGTGGCTTTGGTAGCACGGAAGATCCCAGCTAGCAACGTGAAATAAGCTCTAGGGCTGTAATCACCACCTCCGCCCCCCGTTGCTATAATGCGGGATAAGATTTTCTAGCCACAGGCAAACAGCCCAACCATCTCTGTTTATTTCCCTCCCTTAATTAAATTCCTGTATTTCAACCAGGTTACCATGAACGATATCACTCTCCTGAGGATAACATAGCAAGATAAAGAACGGATGTTGTTTGAATGCCAGCAAACACTGGGACCATACACAGCTAGGCTTTGTCATGCAATGATATGAGATTACTTGCTACATGCATGGCATAGTCAAGTGTCCTACCATGGAGGACGGAATAAGGCTGCCCTGCCCAGAAACCTTCTGCAAAGTCTTTTGGAGTACCTCCAGGCAGGGGTGGCTCTAGGTTTTTTGCTGCCCCAAGCAAAAGAATTTTTGGCTGCCCCTCCTCCCCTGAATTTTTTTTTTTTGCTTTTACACGTTTGCACTTTGCAGTTTTGTTTTGACTGTTTAAAATAAAAAAAAAATGAAAACAGAGAATTTGTAGTTAGTGAAAACAAAACCATTTCCTGCTAATGTAATTTTAACATTTACTTTTAACAAAACCCTCCCACCTGGCCAACTCTTACCTTGCTGCGGATCTGGCCCGAGGCGGATTCAGCTCCCGTCACCACCCCTCCCAGGGCCAGGGTTTGTGGCTGCTGCTGGATTCCAGCCCCGCTCATCCTTGGTCTTCGCCTTGGCCCTGGCACGAGCTGAGTTCAGCCCAGGCTGCTGCTCTGCTCCCCTCTCCCCTCCCCTGGCAGGAGGTGGTGCAGAGGGGAGGAGGAGGCAGGGACAAGCCAAGGAGGAGCAGCCCACCCGGGCGTCACGTCCCCCCCATCCTCTGCAGCCATGGCAGGGCCATGCTACCGGCTCCCGCCTGGGGGGTGGCCACTGCCTGCGGGATAGCGGTGGGGACAAGCCGAGGAGGAGTGGCCCATCCTCTGCAGCTGGGGAAGGGCCATGCTACTGGCTCTCGCCGCTCTTCCGCAGTCAGCGGCCACCACCCCCAAGGCAGAGCCAGTAGTGCGGCCCTGCCCCGGCTGCAGAGGATGGGCTGCCCCTCAGCTTGTTTGTGCCACTCTCCCGCGGTCAGCGGCCACCCCTGCTCCCCAGGCAGGTGCCGGTTGCATGGACATGCTCAGCTGCAGAGGACAGGCCGCTCCTCAGCTTGCAGCGGCACGAACCAGGGACGCCCAGTGTATTCAGGGGCCCTGGGGCAAAGAAATTTTGGGGGCCCCTTCCATAAAAAAAGTTGAAATACTATCGAATACTGTATTCTCGTGGGGGCCCCTGTGGGGCCCAGGGAAAATTGCCACACTTGCCCCACCCCCCTTGGTGGCCCTGGGAAAAATAAACATTTAAAAACCTTCTGCATCTCAGCATAAACCCAGTTTTGAGAAAATTTCTTTTCAAGTCACGTTTATAAGGTATCACTGGTTCTCAGCATCAGCTAGTGCTAAAAGGCACTAGAGCTCATTAAAAAGGTTAGACAAATATTTTCCATCAAAACTTTTCTTGGTTCGAAAACTAGGGGTTTTTAAAAAGCAGAAAAAAATCACAGACAAATGTCTGCTTTCCTTCAAAATTTGTTGGGGTTTTTCTAATTGAAAAAGCTGAAATAAGTCTGCCAAAACCTGAACATGATTTGGGGTTTCAGAAGTGTGTGGCCAAATATTTGCTGCTTGCTGTGTTTGATTGTTTAAAGAAACAATAAAAAAATTCTCCTTAAAAAAAGTCCAAAACTTTTGAA
>NC_133770.1:138011854-138026422 GCF_003597395.2 Chelonoidis abingdonii
TTTTAATGAAGTTAGACTGAATTAGACGAGGTTTCAACCATTAGAGGAGTAAAATTCTGAACAGTTTATTCCAAAGGAGTAGTGGGGGCAAAAGGACATATCTGGCTTTAAGACTAAGCTTGATAATTTATGAAGGGATTGTATTGATGGGATAGCTTAAATTTTGCAATTAGTTTGGGAACTGATCTGTTGATGTATCAAGCAGGTAAGTACGCCCGTGGTCTGTGATGTGATGTTAGATGGGTTGGGAATCTGAGTTACTACAGAGAATTCTTTCCGTGGGTGCTGGCTGTGTGAGTCTTGGCCCACATGCTCAGCGTTTAATGATCGCCATATGGTGGTCGGGAAAATTTCCCAGGGCAGATTCGGAGAGACTGAGGTTTTTCGCCTTCCCTGAAGCATTGGGGCACAGGTCACTTGCTGGAGGATTCTCTGCACCTTGAGGTTTTAAACTACGATTTGTAGGACTTAATAACTCAAATAGTTTGGGTTTGTCACAGAGTGCAGTGGTGAGATTCTTGTGGCCTGCATTTGCAGAGAGGTCAGACTAGGATGATCATAATGTCCTTCTGACCTGTAAAGTCTATATATGGCTTGCCTCCTTGACTTCTTCTTATGGCGAAAGCACACACAGACAAAGACTTTCCTTCCTACTCCCAGATTTGAAAGTAATCTTGTCTCCTTATTGTCTGGTCAGTAGCAGCTATGTTATGTGATCTTTAACCTTTACAGGCAAAAGAGAATTAACCCTTACCTGTATGTTTTGGACCACCTTAAAAGTATCAGATGTCACTGCCAATCTGACGGGGCCCAGTAAGCCAAATTCTTCCAACCAACTGGAAGGGTTGCGTTTTGTAGAAGGACTTCCTCTGCTTGCTGAACAACAGAAAGGCCTTGAGTCAGTTTAGATGGCTAGACTTTTGAACAATCCTTCTTAGTCAAGTTGAATCTCTGGAAAGCCTAGTCTGAACCAGTTTATGCAAGCAATCCCCAAGCATGGTTACCTCTCTGGAGGGTCTTTACAACCTGATGATTCACCTTAAATCACCACCACTTGCCGTTGATTTTTCATTCCTAAAGTGGTACTTTGCACTTCCGTTTTACTGAAATTTCATCCTGCTGATATCAGACCAAACCACAGTCACAATGCTGTAATCGATAGACTCGGACCACTATCAAACCTCAATTAACCTCTCGTCCTCTCAAGGCCTCTTCAACCCCTACCCAGCGCTCCTGCCACAGTGTGTATCACTCTGCAAACCTTGCTTCGCCACCTCTACCACGTGAACACATCTCGACCCACCACATTATCACTCGATTTAAAATATGAAACATCAGCCCCTACTCTCAAATACCTCGCTGAGACCCCCACTAGTCGCCGGATCCCCGCCTGGCACACCATTTCCCCACGTTTGGGAAGTGTGTATCACCTCTGAAATACACACGGATTCCTCCACTCGACTCTCACTGCGTCCCGCCAAACCGTATCTCCTATACCCAACTCATTCACACCTACCTTGCACATGACCCTGAGCCGTTAGAAGGCAGTGCCAACGACCTGCTGCGCTAAAAATAAATTTACGAACAATATTTCTGGGTTAATCTGGAAGAGCAGTAAATAACTATTTCTCCTCTTTCGCCCCCAGAGAACCAGTAGATTCACGTCTAACAGTCGCAGAAGAGTCCAGGATAATTCCGTCGACTCACCAGCCCGGGCTGCCGCGCAGAACATCAAACCGCAGTTAACAGTTTCAGCCAGATATCTAGGCAAGTGGTACATCAGGACTGCATCTCAAGGAAGACGCTGAGGTTGAGGTAAGCCAGCCATAATTTAGCACGATGCCCCCCATGACGAACCTGAACTTCCAAGCCACTTGCTGTGGTCAACATCAGCGAGGACACACACTAACGCGAGCCTACCAGAAAGCCTGCGCTCGTCCTTACAAAATCAACAGCCATGGCGATGAAGTTTGTCAATCAACCCAACATCACATTCTAGCAGTAAGAACATAATGTGCAGAAAAAATGTTCGCTATCATTTACCACTTTCCACTTCTAATTACAGCCCTTCTATATATCACAACGCTTTATTAATCTAGACGCCTCTCTCTCCCTATGTGGCTTCTCCCTCTTCCTCCTTGCCCCTTTCCACTCTCAGAGCGACCACAAGGGAGAGGAAAAAACCTGTAAAGGGAGGGAAGAAAGAGGAAGCAACGTAGGAGGGTAAGAACACCATTGAAAACCTTAGGAGGATTAAAGTCTTTAAAAATGGTTTTCATTGAGCTTTTCCTCTCTTGGGCTTTCCTTCTCCTCGCCTCCTTTTCCCTCTCAGGGCAGGGAGAGAAAAAGGTAAAGAGGGAGAAAAAGGAGGCGGGGTATAGGGGTAACAACAAATTGAAAACCTTGGAGGCTTTTTTGGTTCTTGTTTCACCAAGCAGAAAAACAAAAACAAACAAATAAAAACTCTGCTAAACATTTCAGATGAAATGAGATGAGATTTTTTAGAATCCCTGACCCATCCTGCTCCTTGTCCCCTGACATAGGGCCGCAAGAGGGGGGAGCAAGTAGGGCAATTTGTCCCAGGCCACG
This sequence comes from Chelonoidis abingdonii, assembly GCF_003597395.2. Classification (NCBI taxonomy): domain Eukaryota; kingdom Metazoa; phylum Chordata; order Testudines; family Testudinidae; genus Chelonoidis; species Chelonoidis abingdonii. The sequence goes on from NC_133770.1 coordinate 138,014,444, forward strand.
GGCTCCACAGGGGCCCCCAAGAGAACAGCTGAGGCTCCTGCCCCAGCCCGACCCGACCCCGAGCCTCAGCGCATTCAAGACTGTCCCTGGACAGCTCCAGCCCGACTCTGGCGGGGCCTGAGCTCCACCCCACTCAGAACCACATGGTAAGGGGGCGGGGCTGCGAGCTCCAGGCTGAGTGGAGGAAGCTCACAGCCCTGCCCCCTTTGTCACTCGGCTCTGAGCGGGGTGGAGCTCAGGCCCTGCCAGAGCCACACTGCAGTGCTGTTCGGGGATGGCCCTGGATGCAACGCGCTGAGGCTCCGGGTGATGGGGGAGCCAGGGGTAAGGGGCCGGGGCCGGGGATGGGTTTGCTAAGGGGCAGGGAGTATCGGGGACAGTCAGGGCACAGGGAGGAGGCAGAGGTTGGAGGGGCGGTCAGGGAACAGGGAATGGGAGGGTTGGATTGTGGGTGTTCCGGGGGTCTGTCAGGACTCTGTGGGTGGGGGAGTGAATAGGGGTAGGGCAGTCAGGGGACAGGGAGGAGGTGTGGGGTCCCGGGGTGGTGATGGTGTCTTTGAGGGATAGTGAAGGGACAAGGAGCAGGCTGGGTTGGGGATTCTGAGGGGGGCAGTCTTGGGGGCAGGAAGTGGGTGAGGGTTGGATGGGGGCAGGGCCAGGCTGTTTGGGAGGCGCAGCCTTCCCTACCCTGAAGCTCATTCAGCAGTTTGAGGCTTGCAGAAGAGCCAAGCTGTTAGCTTTTCCATTAGGGCTACCATCCTTTCACTTCTCAAATGCCAAATTATAGTCTATATTTAATTTCAGTGTCATGGATAAATTCATGTCAGGGGAGGGTAGCTTCATTTAAAATTAGATACTGGGGGAGGGATCACTTGAGAAGAGCAATATCCTTTCCAACCCTATGAAGGGAAACCCCCCTCTGCTGCATTCCCTGAGGCTCCAGAGGAGTTAATTCAGTGGTTCTCAAACTTTCGCCCTGACGACCTCTTTCACATAGCAAACCTCTGAGTGTGATCCCCCCCTTATAAATTGAAAACACTTTTTTATATATTTAACACTATTATAAATGCTGGAGGCAAAGCGGGATTTGAGGTGGAGGCTGACAGCTCACGACCCCCAGTAATAACCTCGTGACCCCCTGAGGGGTCCTGACCCCCAGTTTGAGAACCCCTGAGTTAATTTAATTTTAGCACCCTGTGTCCATTCACATGCATGTGCTATTTTGAGCATTTCAGTTTTCACAACATAGGCTCATCCCAGATTCAGGAACAAGCTCAAATGCTCAGTTCGTGGAGTATGTACATAAGCTATACTAAAGACAAACGCACAGTAACCATCTCCAGTTTGTGAGGGGACCCCATGGAGCCAGTCTCTAGGAAACAGATAAATGCATGGGGTTAAGTCCATTAATGGCTATTAGCCAGGATGGTAAGGAATGGTGTCCCTAGCCTCTGTTTGTCAGAGGGTGGAGATGGATGGCAGGAGAGAGATCATTTGATCATTACCTGTTAGGTTTACTCCCTCTGGGGCACTTGGCATTGGCCATTGTCGGTAAACAGGATACTGGGGGCTGGATGGACCTTTGGTTTGACCCAGTATGGCTGTTCTTATGTTCTAAGCTAAATGAACCTAAAGTTATGGAGACAGATATGAGTCAAGGAAGCCGCAGAGTATCAGAAAACCTGCAAAAAAATCTCTGACTGGATGGGCTCAGGCGTTTGGTCACAAGCTGAGGTGGTTCAAAAGTTTTGGATTTTTTTTTAAGCAGAATTTTTTTTATTGTTTCTTTAAACAATCAAACACAAGCAGCAAATATTTGGCCACACACTTCTGAAACCCCAAACCATATTCAGGTTTTGGCACTAATTTCAGCTTTTCAATTAAAAAAAAAACACAACAAATTTTGATGGAAAGCAGACATTGTCCATGATTTTTTTCTGCTTTTTAAAAACCCCTAGTTTTCGAACCAAAAAAAGTTTTTATGGAAAATATTTGTGCAACCCTTTTAATGAGCTTTAGTGCCTTTTAGCACTAGCTGATGCTGAGAACCAGTGATACCTTATAAAGAAGTTTTCTCAAAACTAGGTTTGTGCGGAGACGCGGAAGGTTTATTTTTCCCAGGGCTGCCCATGAGGGGGAGCAAGTGGAGCAATTGGCCTGGGGCCCCTCAGGGGCCCCCACGAGAATATAGTATTTCAATTTTTTTTATGGAAGGGGCCCCTTAAATTGCTTTGCCCCAGGCCCCCGAATCCTCTGGGCGGCCCTGCCGGGACAACCACCAATCCAATCCAACCTCCCCTTCCCTGTCCCCTGACTGTCCCTCCCCGAACCTCTGCCCCCTCCCTGACCCCTGACTGTCTCTGGGACTCCCTGCCCCTTAGCCAACCCCCCGGCCCTAGCTGCTTACCCCCGGCTCAACGCTTGCGTCGAGAAGCGGCCCTGAACAGCGCTGCAGCCACATGGCTCCGGGGGCACCTGAGCTCTTCCCCGCTCAGAGCCGCATGGTAAGGGGAGGAGCCACTTGGCCCGGAGCTCGCAGCCCCGCCCCCTTACCACGCAGCTCTGAGCGAGGTAGGGCTCAGCCCCCCCACCCCCCGGAGCCATGCGGCTGCAGCGCTGTTTAGGACGCGCTAAGGCGCCGGGGGGATGGCGACCCTGGTGCAAACAAGCCGAGGAGGAGTGGCCTGTCCTCTGCAGCCGGGCAGGGCTGCGCTACCGTGGTCAGGGGCCATCCCTCTCCCCCAAGCGGAGCCGGTAGCATGGCCCTGCCCCAGCTGCAGAGGATGGGCTGCTCCTCGGCTCGCAGCGGTGGGGACAAGCCGAGGAGGAACGGCCCATGCTCTGCAGCCGGGGAAGGACCGTGCTACTGGCTCCCGCTTGAGGGATCGGGGATGGCCGCTGCCTGCGGGAGAGCGGTGGGGACACGCTCCCCACTTAGCTGGCTCCCTACCCCGCTGCTCCCAGAGGCAGAACAGGCTTGTTATCGCCCCCAGGCCATCATGATCCAGCCTGTGATGCCACTTCTGGTATGAGATGGGGCCCCAGCCTTATGCCACCCCCTATATTTTGCCGCCCTAGGCACCTGTTTTTTAGCTGGTGCCTAGAGCCGCCCTGCCTCTGGGAGAGCTTCGTGGAGATGTCCCTGGAGGATTTCCGCTCCATCCCCAGACATGTTAACAGACTTCTACAGTAGCTGTACTGGCCGCGAATGCATCCCAAGTCCTCAGGGCAAATTAATCATTAAAAAATGCTTGCTTTTAAACAGTGCTTTATATTTACAAAGGTACACTCACCAGAGGTCCCTTCCATAGCTTCACTGTCTGGGATAGTGGCTTGGGAGGCCTGGGAGGGTTCTTCCGTCAGGCTGAGAAAAAGCTCCTGGCTGTTGGGGAGAACGGAGTGCTGTGTGCTCTCTCCAAGGGTCCTCTTCTCCTCCTCATCTTCCCATCGCAGAATCCTCAGGCATGGCTGAGATTACCCCCCACCTCGGAATCCACGGACAGGGGTGGGGTAGTGGTGGCGGACCCCCCTAGAAAACTGCATGCAGCTCAGCGCAGAATCGGCATGTTTGCGGTCCTGTCCTGGACCTTCTGTTTGCTTCTTTGGTTTTCTGGTAGGCTTGTCTGAGCTCCTAAACTTTCACATGACACTGTACTGAGTCCCTGCTGTGGCCTTTCTCCATCATGGCCTTGGAAATTTTTTCAAATGTTTTTTCATTTCGTCTTTCAGAACAGAGTTCTGTTAGCACGGAATCCTCTCCCCATACAGCAATCAGATCCAATATCTCCCGTGCAGTCAATGCTGGAGCTCTTTTTCGATTCTCAAACTGCATAGTTACCTGTGCTGATGAGCTCTGCATAGTCACCTGTGCTGATGAGCTCTCCACGCTGGGCAAACAGGAAATGAAATTCAAAAGTTCGCAGGGCTTTTCCTGTCTATCTGACTAGTGCATCTGACTCCAGATTGCTGTCCAGAGTGGTCACAGTGGTGCACTGTGGGATAGCTCCCGGAGGCTAATACCGTCGAATTGCGGCCACACTAACCCTATTCCTAAATGGCAATACCGATTTGAGCGCTACTCCCCTCGTCGGGGAGGAGTACAGATATAGGTATTAAGAGCCCTTTATATTGCTATAAAGGGCTTCGTTGTGTGAACGGGTGTAAAGTTAATTCGGTTTAACGCTGCTAAATTCAGTGTAAACTCATAGTGTAGACCAGGCTTCTGTGTGCAACAAAACTATGGCATTGATCAATTGCAAATAATAACACTTTTTAATGCAGGCATTATGTGATCTTGCCATAGATCTCTAATAAGAAATTCATACTACCCCATTGCATTTCTTACATTTCAATTAGATCAAATTTGAACAGCATCATCTCTCACCTTTCTTGACATCTAGCTGAAAATCAGTACCTGGATGAAGAGCAGCTGGCTAACTCTGCAGCCAGACAACACTGAAATGATGCTGGCAGGAAGAAGGTGATTTAAAGCACTTGCTTCCTCCTAACAATTGAAATATGGAGGGCCCTGAGACTTTGACAGTTCATCCGCGGACTTGTGGCAGCAATTTTTTTTTAAATGTCCTTTTTCATATGAGATTAGCCAAAAGATTGCACCTTATCCTATTGGACACAGACCTGGCCATAGTGATCCGTGCATTTTTTACCTCTAGGCTTCATTTTTATAACTTCTTATATCTCAGAATAAAACAAACAAAAGGAATAATTTCTTCACACGATGCAGTCTCCATGTTGAACTCGTTGCCAGGAGAAGTTGTGAAGGCCTCAAGTATAACAGGGTTCAAAAAAGAATTAGTTAATGGAGGTTAGGTCCATCCAAGGCTATAAGCCAAGAATGTCAGGGACACAACCCCATGCTCCAGTTATCCCTAAACTCCAAATGCCAGAAGTTGGGACTGGACGACAGGGTGGATCACTCAATAATTGCTCTGTTCTTTTCATTCCCTCTGAATCATCTGACACTGGCCACTGTTAGAAACAGGATGTTGGCCACTGTCAAACAAACTGTAGGTGAACCATTGGTCTGACCCAGTATGGTGATTCTTATAATGTAGCTACATTCCTGTAAATTTCCTTAATGCAGAGAGGGGCGAATTCTGCTTCTGCCTGGAATCTCTCTGAGTCCTTTTTAACTTTCTGTTAACAGTACACTGTCTTTCTTTCTCTTTCTCTTTCTGTTTTGAGAATGTATGGGCTCAGTAGAGCACACAAATGGAAATACACTGATACGGAATATATTTTATATTTATCTGTGTATTGCTGGGAGATTTCTTGGGTTTTGTCTAGCATAGATCACTTAGGGTTTTCTAATTTCGCATTTTTGTTCCTTATTCCCCAGGCATTTTTATCCTGACATTATTTTTGTTTTAAATGGTGGTCTTTCATCCCTTTCCTTGCCCCTGACAGTGTCCCAGAAAGGAGAACCAATGGACAAGTCAGAAGTTACTCTTTTGATAAGAAGGGAAATGGAATAATGTGACGAGGAGGTTTTTCTCCCGTCACACTTGTGAAACTGTAAACCCATATATTAGGAGTTTCATTTGAGGCGGGAGGCAGTCCTGATGATAAAAATAGAATTGAATTGATAATGTTTCTGGTCAAATGAACTCACATAGGGCAACATTGTGATACCTTTACTAACAGCAAATAGCACCTGATACCACTTTACAGAGTACTGATTACGACTAAGGGTATTACAATCTGGCCCTTAGAGTGTATCCTGTAGCATTAACTTGCACATGTTGCATATTCTGTACTTCTATGGTTACATTTAACAAGGAAAACAAAAGTAGAAAGTTCTGCATATGGGTAACATGGCCTAATTAATGTGAGAAAACTAAAATGATTTTAATGATTGCTCAACCTTACCGTTATATTTAAAAAAATTGAAAGGACATGCAGCAAATAGAACATAACTGTTAGCAGCCTATTGTAATCATGTGTTTTACAGGTATATTGTTATATGAGATACTTTTTCTGTCTAATATCTGATAAAGATTAAAATCACTATCCCTTGATATCTAATCTTTCCTTTTCATTTTGAGCATTTCAAAAAATTAATGGCCCAGTTCAAAGGCTTCTTTTCACCCTGCATATGCGTTGTAGCTTTTTAACATATATATCACAAAGAATTAAAAATTCACTCCAAGTAAAGGCAATACCTTCTGGTGTCTGTGTAGACATATCTGTTGTAGGAAGGTCCACTGGTTTCTTAGGAGCTCCTCAGTCTAAGCAAGCTTCATCTACTGAATTAAAAATTCAGTATATATTTACACATTAAAACATAAAATTTCCTTCTAATTATCTGTTAGATATGATTATTATCAGACTGCAATGCAGGCAGTCATATCGATCACTTAGTTTGTTTCCTGGTAATATTTTTCTCTTCCTTTTTAGTTCACCTGCTGAATATGCGCTTTGTAGTGTGTTATGTTTCAGTAACTAAAGGGTTGAGTATTTTACATGTAATCTGGAGTACATGTTAGCTGTGGTAGTCCTGTTTGCCAGAAGTGCTACTTAACAATAAAAGGTCATGTTAAAAGTCTCACCTTACAAACAGCTATGGCTTTAACCCTCATTCACATTTGTGAGGTAGTAGTGTACACTGCAAGCACATGTGTTGTGCTAACTCATGCACTAATAGTCCTCCAACTGTGTTTTAGAACATTGTCCCCTAAGCTCATGTACACAATTAAGTGATTTTTTTACAAAAAGTATGTAGGTTACAAATGTACCCTTGTTGCACTGTTCCCCTGCATTTTTAGTAGTTCTATGTACACATTTGCTTTTGAGACAATATCTTGTCCAGTAATAGTGGTAACTGTCTCCCTCACTAAGCCAGGCCTTGTTTTTGTTTTATTTTTTACAAAAATGTAATTTGCATATGCTAATTGATAATACATATACAGGATAATGTTGTAACCTATGAGCAAATATGTTGCAATAAATTGAGACACCTACTAATTCGTTGAGTTTGCTAGTTAAATAAAGTTTTTTCACCTAAAACATTAAAGAATTATTCTTAGTTTCTGAATGCACTTGGGAGATAAAAGTTCCCCACAACACTGCTACTGTAACTTTTTTTCTCACGGGATGAAGGTTAAGCTCATGGTTAAGTAGTGAATACTCACACTGAAGTCCCAGGACCACTCACAGTAGTAGGCACTATACTCAGTAGTAAATGTCTGCAGGATTAGGCCCAAAACCTAGACATGTTTAATTAAAGAGACAGAGCTATGCAGAACAGCAGGATGGAGTGAGTTTTTGGAGGGAAGTGTTGGCTTCTCATCTGGCTAGACTGTTGTATTAAACTACTTACATAAGAACATAAGACCATCTAGCCCTGTATCCTGTCTTCTGACAGTGGCCAATGCCAGGTGCCCCAGAGGGAAGGAACAGAACAGGTCAACATCAAGTGATCCATCCCCTATTGCCCATTCCCTGCTTCTGGCAAACAGAGGCTAGGGACACCATCCTTGCCTTTCCTGGCTAATAGTCATTGATGGACCTATCCATTAATTTTTCTAGTTCTTTTTTGAACCCTGTTATAGTCTTGGCCTTCATACTATCCTCTGGCAAGGAGTTTCACGGGTTGACTGTGTGTTTTGTGAAAAAATATTTCCTTTTGTTTGTTTTAAACCTAGTGCCTATTAATTTCCTTTGGTGATTCCTAGTTCTTGTGTTATGAGAAGGAGTAAATAAAACTTCTTTATTTACTTTCTCCACACCAATCATGATGTTATAGACCTCTATCATATCCTCCCTTAGTCAACCCTTTTCCAAACTGAAAAGTCCCTGTCTTATTAATCTCTCCTCATATGGCAGCCATTCTATACCCCTAATAATTTTTGTTGCCCTTTTCTGAACCTTTTTCAATTCCAATATATATTTTTTTGAGATGTGGCGACCACATCTGCATGCAGTATTCAAGATGTGTGCATACCATGGAGTCATATAGAGGCAATATGATATTTTCTGTCTTATTATCGATCCCTTTCTTAATGATTCCCAACATTCTGTTAGCTTTTTTGACTGCCGCTGCATCTTGAGTGGATGTTTTCAGAGAACTATCCACAATGACTTCAAGATCTTTCTTGAGTGGTAATAGCTAAGTTACACCCCATTATTTTATATGTATATTTGGGATTATGTTTTATGACATGCATTACTTTGCCTTTATCATTTTGAATTTCACTTGCCATTCTGTTGCCCAGTCACCCAGTTTTAAGAGACCTTTCTAAAGCTTTTCGCAGTCTGCCTGGGACTTAACAATCTTGATTAGTTTTGTATTATCTGCAAATGTTGCCACCTCATAGTTTACCCCTTTTTCCAGATCATTTATGAATATGTTGAATAGCACTGGTTCCAGTACAGACCTATGAGGGACACCACTATTTACTGCTCTCCATTCTGAAAAATGACAATTTGACCTACCCTTTGTTTCCTATCTTTTAACCAGTTAACAATCCATGAGAGAACCTTCCCTCTTATCCCAAAAGAGCTTACTTTGCTTAAGAGCCTTCGGTGAGGAACTTTGTCAAAGGCTTTCTGTAAATCTAAATATACTGTATCCAGTGGATCCCCCTTGTCTGCATGCTTTTTGTCCCCCTCAAAGAATTCTAGTAAATTGGTGAGGCATGATTTTCCTTTACAAAAAACATGTTGGTTCTTCCCCAATAAATTATGTTCGTCTATGTATCTGACAATTTTGTTCTTTATTATAGTTTCAACCAGTTTGCCCAGTACTGAAGTCAGGCTTCCTGGCCTGTAACTTCTGGGGTCACCTGTGGAGCCCTTTTGAAAAATTGGTATCACATTAGCTATCCTCTAGTCTTTTGGTGCAGAAGCTGATTTAAATGATAGGTTACAGAACTCTTGGGTGAATACCATCTGGTCCTGGTGACTTATTACTGTTTAGCTTATTAATATGTCTCAAAATCTCCTCTAATGACACCTCAATCTGGGACAGATCCTCAGATTTGTCACCTATAAAAAATCGTTCAGGTTTGGGAGTCTCTCTCACATCCTCAACCTTTAAGACAGATACAAAGAATTCTTTTCTTTTCTCTGCAATGGCCTTATTATCCACGAATGCCCCTTTAGCATCTTGATTGTCCACTGACCCCACTGGCTGATCAGCAGGCTTCTTGCTTCTGATGTACTTAAAATTTGTTTTGCTATTACTTTTTGAATTTTTGACTAAGCTGCACTTCAAATTCTTTTTTGGCCTTCCTAATGATATTTTTATGCTCCTTTCTATTTTCGTCTCTAGGATTTAACTTCCACTTTTTAAAGGATGCTTTTTTTCTGTCTCTCTCACTGCTTTTTACTTTGTTGTTTAGCAACAGTAGCTCTGTTTTGGTTCTCTTATTAAGTTTTTTTAAATTGAGTCTCTGTTATATGTCTTTAAAAAGTTACCATGTGCTTGCAGGCATTTTACTTTTGGTGCTGTACCTTTTAATTTCTGTTAACTAACCTCCTCATTTTTGTGTAGTTTCCCCTTTTTGAAATTAAATGCTACAGTGTTGGGCAGCTGTTTTTCCCACCACAGGTATGTTAGATTTAATTATATTATGGTCATTATTACCAAGTGGTCCAACTATATTCACCTGTTGGACCTGATCCTGTACTCCACTTAGGACTAAATCAAGAATTGCCTGTCCTCTTGTGGGTTCCAGGCCAAGCTTCTCCAAGAAGCAGTCATTTAAGGCAGTGGTGGGCAGCCTATGGGCTACACGCAGCCCAACAGAGTAATCCCCTGGCCAGCTGCGAGACAGTTTGTTTACATTGGCCATCCAATGGAAGCTGCGGGCAGCCATGCCTGCAGATGTTCAATGTAAACAAACTGTCTTGCGGTCTGCCAGAGGATTACCCTGACAGGCCACAAGTTGTCTACCACTGCTTTAAGGTGTCAAGAATCTTTATCTTTGCATCCCTTCCTGAGGTGATATATACCCAGTCAATATGGGGATAATTGAAATTCCCCATTATTACTGAGTTTTTTATTTTAATGGACTCTCTGATCTCCCTGAGCATTTCACATCACTATCACCATCCTGGTCAGGTAGTTGGTAATATATCCCTACTGCTATATTTTTATTATTTGAGCATGGAATTACTATCTATACAAATTCTATGGCACAGTTTGGTCCATTTAAGATTTTTACTTCGTTTGATTCTATGCTTTCTTTCACATTCAGTGCCACACCCCACTAGCACAACCTCTTCTGTCCTTCCGATATATGTTGTACCCGGGTGTTACTGTGTTCCATTGAATATCCTCATTCCACCAAGTTTCTGTGATGTCTGTTTATATAAATATACTCATTTAATATGAGGCACTCTAGTTCACCCATCTTATTATTTAGACTTCTAGTATTGGTATATAAGCACCTTTCAAACTTGTCACTTTTTAGCTATCTCCCATTACATGATATAATTGAAGGGAACTGTGACACGATTAAGGTGGGCCCCATTTGGTGCAGGGCAAGTGTGCTCGTCTTCCTCGGGGAATAGGGGCAGATGCACAAGCCTTTCGTGCCTATTTCCCCATCACAAGTCCTCACATTTGTGCTTAGCTGCGGGCAGAGTGGCCCAATGGCCAGAGCTCATGGATCACTCCTCTCGGTTGGCGTAGCATGGCCTAGTGGCCAGAGCTCAAACAACATATGCCTATTATCAGGGCAGTGCAACCCAGTAGTCAGAGTCCATACAAATATCCTTCCCACTCGGGGTGGTGCAGCCTAGCAGCTGTAGTCCATGAAATACAGCAGCCAGCAAATAGGGGAGTTTCAGTGGGGCTGCTGTTGGAGGAGCAGGTTTTTGTATTTTGTGTATTGTATTTTGCAGTTTGTATGTGTGGAGGCTGGTAGGGGCAGTGTGCTGGGAGAGAAACTGAGCCCTGCTTAGGGGGCGGGGCTTCTCTGCTTAGGGGTCCTATAAAGGCAGCCAGCCAATCAGGCAGCAGCACAGACAGCTGCAGTGGCACAGTAGCCAGCAAACAGAACTGTAAACAGGGGAGTTTCAGTGGGAGTTTACAGGAGGAGGTTGCGGGGGAGACATAAAGACCTAGGCAGAGGAACCGACAGGCTAGTGAAGGGAGCAGGTGTTGGTCTGCCAGTGTTCTGGTGCCTGTTGGGGGTTTGTTTTGGTTTGTGTTTCTTGGACTAACAGGTTTTAGGTGGGAAGGCTATGACCGATAGAGAGGCAGCAGTGAAAGACACAATGAGGATGACTGGATGTGGAAGCTGTGGCATGTACATGACCCTGGAGGGGGTACCTGAAAAGAGTTTTGTCTGCATGAAGTGCCGCCTAATAGAGCTAATGGAAGAAAAGATCCAAGGATTAGAGATGCAGGTGGAAACTCTGGCTGACTTTAGAAGGGGGTTCGAGCAGATGATGGAGCAAAGACATGAGGAGGCTAAAGGGACAAACTCAGACTTGCAGATGGAAGCAGGACCAAAGAATTCTGAGGAGAGACTGCTGAGTGAGGAAAGTGGACAGTGGAAGCATGTGACTAAGAGAACCAGGCAGAGGAAAAGACAGGCCAGTGAAGGAGAAATAGAGCTCAGGAACGGGTTTACGGAGTTGGAAAATGAAGAAGAGGCACAGCAGGAGGTCGCTGAAGATGAGAGGGCAAGGAAAAACAGAAGAGCAGCTAGTTCTACAGGAAGAGGAGAAGAGCCAATGGAGACAACACCAAATATGAGCCCCAGGAGGATACGGGATGGGTTGCGGAGGATTGCAAGGGTGAACAGGAATTGAGAGGACTTGCAGCCAGTGGGAGCAGAGGATAGGCTGAAGAATCACACTGTCATCAGGAAAACTCAGGTCTATATGTTTGGGGACTCCTTACTGAGAAGAATAGACAGGCCTGTAACTAGAGCTGATCTGGAGAACAGAAGGGTGTGCTGTCTGCCAGGTGCTAAGATACGGGATGTGGACCTGAGGCTGAAAAGG
>NC_133770.1:138033746-138109280 GCF_003597395.2 Chelonoidis abingdonii
CCTTCCTCTGCAGCATGGGGCGCGGGTCACTTGCTGGAGGATTCTCTGCAGCTTGAGGTCTTCAAACCACAATTTGAGGACTTCAGTAACTCAAACATAGATTAGGGATTTGTTATAGAAGTGGATGGGTGAGATTTTATGGCCTGCATTGTGCAGGAGGTCAGACTAGATGATCATAATGGTCCCTTCTGACCTTAAAGTCTATGAGTCTACACTCCTCCTGTCAGGGCAGTGTGGCCCAATGACAGAGTTCATGGAAGCCATTGACAGGATAGCCGGCAGCTCAGGTAGGGGGACCCAGGCCCGCCCAACTCCACCAGGCCACGAGCCAGGGCCCTAGTAGCTGTGAGAAGACCAGCTACCAGCTCAGTGGGGAGTCCCACTGAAACACTCCGAGTTTACCTCAGTGGGAGATGTCGCTTCCTACTACAGTCTCGGGCATTGTAGTCCAGGAGACATTGGGATCTCTTAGTTCCCCAGGATGAACCACTCCATGGGGCTCTGTGGGCTGCTGGGGCCTGAGGCTGTGGTCCACATCTGCGCTCACCACTGTCACAGGCTGGAGGCCATCCACAGCACGAGCTCCTGGCACATGTCCTTCCCCACTGGCGTCTTTCCATGACTGAGCTGGGCTGCTCTCTTTTATACTGGTATACCTGGAGAATTCCCGGTATAGGCTTCCCCTTTCCCAAAAGTTTCCGCAGTTCCTAATAAATCTAAACCCCTCCTTCTTACACCATCATCTTATCCACACATTGAGACCTTGCAGTTCTGCCTGTCTAGCTGGCCCTGCGCATGGAACTGGAAGCATTTCAGAGAATGCTACCATGGAAGTCGTGAACTTCTATCTCACCTAGCAGCCTAAATTTGGCCTCCAGGACCTCTCTCCTATCCTTCCCTAAGGGATTGGCACCCACATGTACCATGACCATCAGCTCCTCCCAGCACTACACATAAGTGTATCTAGATGTCTTGAGATCTGCCTGTCCATCAGGCAGGCAAGTCACCATGTGGTTCTCCTGGTCATCACAAACCCAGCTATCTATGTTTCTAATGAGTGAATCACCCATTACCTGTCTCTTCCTAATAACTGGAATTCCTTCCCCCGGAGAGGTATCCTCAGTGTGAGAGGATACCACATCATCTGGAAGGAGCGTCCCAATGATGGGATCATTTCCCTCTGCTCCAGTTGGATGTTCTCCTTCCCTGAGGCTTTCATCCTCCTCAATAGCACACAAGCTGTCAGATCGGGTGTGGGACCATTGTACTGTGTTCAAGAAAGTCTTATCTATGTACCTCTCTGTCTCCCTGAGCTCCTCCATCTCAGCCACTCTGATCTCCAGAGCCTGTACACAGTCTCTGAAGGCCAGGAGCTCCATACACTGAATGCACACATGCACCACCTGCCCATTGGACAAGTTATCATACATGCTGCATTGGGTGCAATATGCTGGGTAGTCCCCACTCTGTTGCTGGACTTCTGTCTGCATTCTCTTTTTACTCTTGCAGCTGATTCCTTTGTTGTTCTTTTGCTTTTATGAGAGGGTGATTTTCTGGCTTAAGTTTAAAAAAGTTTACGGAATATTAAGTGTATGTAGCACACACCGTCCCATATACATTACCCCTGTAAACTCCCTTTCAAAATCCCCCTTTTAGCCACTCCTGTTCATTAGCTCCCCTGGTCACTTAGGGGCGGGTTTTTTAAAGCCCTGGTCTTCCTAAGAAGCCTTGCCCCCTGGTTAAGGGTTGATGAGTGCTAAAGGGCAGAGGGATTAAAGACTTATTAAGAAGGTCTCAGCTCTCACCCTTGCCTAGCAAGCTGTTAATCTCAGCACTTTGTATTTAATAAAAGGGAAACATTTTGTTAAGGAATTCCAAGCTGATGCTGGTGATTTTTTAGTATGGAACAAACTTTTTCCAACTGGTCCAGATGTAAACAGCTCTGTGTACATCCTGTAGGGCTTTAAATATTTAAAGACTTTTATTATTTTTCTAGAATTTTATGTAACTGCACGTAAAGGAGCATGGGTCTTTGTTGAGTAAGTGTCTTATATTGAGGTGATCTTTTTACACAGAGATGCAAGGACATTTTTTTATTGTTTTCTCTCCACTAAGGAAAAAAAATCAAACAAATATAGAGTAATTCTTATTTCGTAAGTGGAAGAAAAAAGATGTGGTTTGGAATGTTGACACCAAGTGTATGATACGGTTATGGCTAGGTCTGTGGGAAGCAGTCACATTGAAACTTCTTGTCTTTGCTTGGGCTTGACAATCTTTTGATACATACAACATAATGTATTTCCCACTGAAGGTCATGGAAATGTTTTAATTGATTTTAGAGATACATTTAGGGTACAAACTGTTACTGTCTACCCTGCAATTAAAAAACCATTGCTGGCCTTGTCAGCAGATGTGGCTCGCAGGGCTGGGGCTAAGGAGTGGTTTAACTGCAATGCAGAGTTTAGACACTCAGGCTTCAGCCCAAGCCTGAATGTCTACACCATAATTAAATAGCTCCTTAGCCCAAGCCCCTGGAGCCCAAGTCAGCTGGTACGGGTGTGATGAGGTCCCTGGGGTGCAACCTAGACTATGGGACCACTGAGCCCTTCAAACCCACCAACCTGGGCTGCCTCTGACACTGTGATGCTGATGTCAAGCTACAATCCTCTGACAGGCACTGCAGTTACACAACCGTCCATAGGTCAGGATACACCCAACTGTGTTACATGGATGATTTCCCAGTCACTCATGAACCATCAGTAAAGAGGTGCCAGCCAATTTCTCTCAGTCCCAGCCCTACACTCCAGGACTGTACTGTCTTACGCTGCTCAAACCTCTCCTGGGCAGTGCAAGTTCTTTAATTCATCACTCCCTCAGCGTGGAATAGACACACACTAGCCTTGGTAAACTGAGCTGAGAGATCCCAAGCACTTCAACCAAAACACACTGTTTTATATAAAATATAAAACAGGTTTATTAACTACAAAAAGGTAGATGTTAAGTGATTATAAATGGTAGGCATAAAGGTCAGAGTTAGATACCTTATGAAAATAAAAAGTAAACACAGTCTAAGTTCTACAAACTAAGGAGGATTTGAATCAAACAGTGTTTCACTCTGACTGGTACAAGCGGGTTACAGTTCCCCAGTGCACAGGCTGGACTCCCTTTTCCAGCCTAGGACCATCTTTCCCCAGTTCAAAGTCTTTTTCTTCCAGATGTGCTTCCAAGTGTTGAGATGGGGCGAGAGAGACCAAGTGATGAGGTCACTGACTCTCTTTTATATTTTCTTCCAGCTTGCTGGAAAGGTGTTTGCTGTGACATGGGAATCAGGCTGTCCCCATTGGTCACGCAGTCTCCACTGCATACGTGGGCTCTCTGAGAAGTCTCTGGGATGACTGTTGGGAGAGTGGATTCCCCTGAATGGGCCATCAGCAAGTCTGGTTGCTCTTTTTTTGCAGTTGAAAGGTTGGCTGTGGGCGTCTCCCAACCTCACAACATCTTTGAGTAACACATATAGCTATGCTTCATAACTTCATGTACAATGATAGCACATACAATCCAACAGGATCTTAATGTTCAACAGATCAAGACTTTTAAAATAAGACCGCACAAGGCAGAGTTTGTACAAAACATATCATAAATGTATGACAGTGGTGAATATGGAGGTTCCACGGTGCTACTTTGAGGTACAGAGTGTCACAATGGGCCAGCTGCAGGTGTCTAAATGCAACGAAGACATACCCCAGAAGAGACTAAGTGAGAAGGATAGAGTAAGAGGATGTATTTCTGGCCTTTTAGTGGGAGGAGGGTCTCTTAGGATCAAAGGGTGATAGAATCTATGAATAGAATATGTAGACAACGTTTTGGCAAAGGTTTTTATTGTTAATGTGAATTAGTTATATTTGTACACAAACTTGAAGATACAAAATATTGTATTAATGCTCAGTATTTGTGATTAGTATTAGTAATAAGCTAGTTTTCCTGATAAAAGCAAGACATTGCTATTGCTAGCACCACAGGGCCAATGCAGCTATTGCTCTGAGCCTATTGCTCTAACTCAGCAGAATCAAGATCTTTCTTAAGCTAAGTGTTACAGGTGCCGGTCGAGCAACTCTTGTTGACCACTCAGACTTCTTTAAGGGATCTCCTGGTGTTTTGAGCCTCCTGAGCAAGAACAGAGCCCAGCCACTGCCCAGCCACTGCCAACATACCCTGTACCTATGAACGTTGGGGATCATAGGCACACTCTTGGGATACAGACCCATTGTCTGGCACCCTTTAGGAGAACTGGAACCCATTGTCCTGCTCCCTAGCCCCTGGACTCAGTGCTGACACTTCAGACTGTCCCATTGCTTAAGCACACCCTCTCCCAGAACTCCACCCAAATATGTGACCCTCTGGTTTACAGTGTAACTCTCCCAGGAGGCACACAGTAAGCACAGCATATAAGACATACAGACACACTTCACACAGATTTTAACACCATTGCTCTTTAATAGCATGAGAATTATCCCGAGGTGATTTAGAAAACAAACATCCTAAATACTATCATCTCACTAGCTCACCCTTCCCTGGGGGAATCTTTGGGGGGCCATCTGTGTTCAGGAAGGCAGTCAAGGTCCCTGCCACATCAGGCACCCACATGTTGGGTTGCTTCTCCCTCATCCATGAGCTGAAGAAAACTGGCCCCAAAGAACAGCTCCTCCCTTTATATAACCTTGCAATTACCTTGCAGCCACCACTGGTAACCAGATACTCCCAGCAGGTAACTTCATTACCAGCATGGTCTTTCCACCGACATACCAGTTTTCCTGGTTGGAAGTCAATCTATTATTTAGAGTTATTCCATTTCACTGGGAGACCTCCTAATGTCAGCAACCATCTTTTGTTATTCTTTTGCCACCAGCCTTTGGAATTTCAGTTGAAACAACTAAGAGTACAGGTAAAAGGGCTGCGCATTGAAAAGTGAGTTTGCAATTTGGTAAAGATACATACAGAGAGTTCATAATCACACACAATCCAACAATGGTACAGACACATTCCCATTCCCCAAATTGTCACATAAAGCCTGGCTTACTCCCCTCCTACACCCCACCCCCATTCTTTAGCAGGGCTAGTCAAAAATTTTCTGTTGGAACTGTTTGATGAAAAATTGTGATTTTTTTATTACACTTTTTTCCCCCATCAAAAACTGCTTTCCACAAAACCAAAATACTTTTTTTTTTTTTGGTGAAAACGTGGTTTTCATATTTTAGGCAAAAAGTTTTGTTGTGCTTGTTTTATATTTTGAGGAAATAACTCCAATTTTTCAATCAGCTGCAATATATAGTAATCATTATTATTTCCTTATCATGTGACCTCATGAAACAGAAGTTTTGTCTGGTTTTGTAATGAGTTTGGCTGTGAGAAATTAATCAAGGTAATATGCTATTGAAATGATTGTTTCAATAATGTTAGCAAGAATCCAGAAAAACATATCTTTAACTTGATTTCAAAAAGAAGTTTTAGAGATTTCTATGATCCTTTATTGCTATTTGCTTGGCTATACCTTATTTCATGAAAAGGATTTTCATGGACACAAATACTGCCAGATGAGAACTTCTGACATTTCTCAACTTAGCTACTATTCAAGGAAAAAAGGGGACTCCAAATGGATTTCCTTTAGCATATCAGAAGTTATTTGTGTTTGCAGATACAGATGCAGTACTGCCTTTTAAAAACTATTTATTTAGTTAGCAAGTTTTAACAGGTTTGCAAACCATTGCAATGTAAATATCAGAGACAAATAATAATCATTACAACAGTGAGCGTTTGTTTAGAGAGACATTATATAGTTATACAATCATCAAATCTCTCTCTTTAATTGGGTGTTGCCAATTCAGTGTTAGCATGGTAACACTAGCCCCTTTCGGCTTTTTTTAGAACACCTTTTCATGGAATTGTTAAATAATTCAAAATGAGAACATCCGTGTAACTTGCAAGTTCATCTAGGGAAAGAAAGAAGTCACATCTGCTTTCTAAAGTCAACCATGTTGTGACTAACTACTTGTTAGCAAAATATTGCAATTTTGTGCAAGAAAGTCTTGGGCTTTTTGGAAAGCTTTTATCATTCATTCATTATTCTTGAAAATTACTGGTTTCATAAGAGATATGTCCTAAATTACAAATGTTTCTGGGGACTTTGGGTGCCCACCTTTAGACATCTTAAAGCAGGAGTGATTTTCAAGGGGGTTGCTCAACAATGTTTAAATATCTGGACCCTTCAAAATATTTCAAGTTAGGCAACAAAGATCACTATTCACTTTTGTAAGTCTATTTGTCGATTCCAGTTGAATTTTTCAAAGAGGGGGAATAGAGGAGGGAATAGAGCACTGAGTTCTCATTGAAAGTCAATGAGAGGTAGAGACCAGATTTGCACCTAATAAGATTTTCAAAAGCAAAGCAAGCCAGGAACCAAACTTCCATTGAAATCAATATACACCTGGTGATTTAGTATATGTATTACCGCCCCAATAATGTATAATGTTCAAATGTCCCTCAGACCTCTATGGAGATATAAATGTTTTTCAATGGGGGTTAAATGTCAAAAGTTTTGCATGAAAAAACAATACTGGAAGGTGAGATGAGGCTGAACTGGCATGTAGATCCATGCATTTGTTCACTGTGATTTCTGTACAACAAAACATAGAGGAAAGATTGTCTAGTGGTTAAAGTACTGGACTAAAACACACATGATCTGGCTTTTCCTGGTTCTTCCATAGACTTCTTGAGCAAGTCACCTAATCTTTGTGCCTCAGTTCAACTTCTTTAAAATGAGAATAATGCTCCCTTTCTCATGCCCTTTAAGTGCCTCAATTCAGGTACTGTCTCATACTATGAATATAGCCAGTGCTTACAATGGAGCCTTGATTGCTTCTAGGGCCTACAGTGCAAATAATAATAATTAAAACACCACCCATCTGTGGCTCTGGGTATTGACACTGATCAATGAGAAGGTTTTAAAATATACAGTTATACAAGTAAACAATTCACTCCACAGTGAATAATAATCCAGCAGCAGGAGGAAAAAAATCATTTAAGTATTCTCTCCTCATCAGAGAGCCTCCATACTGCCCATCTTCACAACTGTCCCCTGGGGGAGAAAAGCAAGTGTATACAATGTACCCTAAACAAGACAGAATACATTGTTGTTCAGTCCAGGAATGCTGAATTGGAGGAAACAGATTTACAACCTTAATTCACAAAGTGGTACTTATAGAGGTAATGTGACAACCCAGTTCCCACACACCCCTGTACCATAGCTAGCATATGAATATATGCACCACCTATGTAGTATGAACACAGAGAGAGTTGTGAATCTGCACAGGCAATATTGACTCTGCTAGGGGTGGTTTAATTTTTTTCTCTCTTGCTGGGTTATTGTTCATATAGATCGTCATGGTTACAGGGGTAACTGCCCCTCGATCCCTTTTGGGTCTCTGTGTGCACCCCCTTAGATGTCAAGCTTCACTGGCTCACAGTGACATTTTGTAATTCTCCCACTGTTAGACCAAGCCCTGAGCTATAGTACCCTGTGTATCAACCATTTTTACCCTGCACGTCTGACTAAATGTGGGCACCTTCAATTCTTTCTTTCAGTGTCTGTGACCAGTTGCAGTGATCAGATAGCCTTCTTAAAACCAGAGGATTGTTTATTTTAACCATAGGAACAAAGGATCAGAGAAAAAGGCTTTTAAAACAACCATCTGTTTGCTATTGTATTTGGTCAGACCATCCCATAATGGTGATGGTAATTTAGGCACCCTCAGCTTCTCCAGCCACCCCTAGTAGACTCCTGTGCTTGAATTACCTTCCCCCTTAGCTCTCTCCACTCTAGAGAATACTGTCTTTAAACCTTGCCTGAGTCCTTTGCTCTGCTGTGTGAGTATTGGTCATTCCTACTCAAAACCAGTTTCGTAGGTTGGCTGGAGACACTAAGACAGAATCATCTCAGATAATATGTCTAGCATTGTCCCTTAATGACTCTTACAGTTTTGCTGATAGGTGGCTATCTTGAGCCAAAGTTCTCCTTGCCTATTGCCTTCTTGTCTTCAGTCCTTTTTTGAGTTAAACCACTATTTTCATATAGTAAACATCCCGATAACGAGGCTAACATATTGTATTTATAAATTACTACAATGCAGATCCAAATCAGCCAAATAGATAGATAAATAGATATACACACACTGCATAGGTAGAGCATATATTCATATGGCAACTGGGAGACAGATGAGTGGGGGTATGTGGCTCCCAGCAGGCCAGCTAGGGATATTATCTCTCCACAATTCCCATGCCTTAAAGAGACGAACTGAGGCACAGAGTGGTTAATTTTCTAAAAGTAATTGCAAGATACTGACAGGCTTGGGAATAGAACCCAGGTCCCTAGTCCTCTGCTCTAGCCATTACGTGTTTTTTTTTCCTTTCCTTCCTGAAAGAAGGTTTCGCATATTACAATATTTCAACAGAAAGCTGCAGATTGATTGTATGAACAATATGCATTTAGCAAGAAGCTCTTTTCCCACCAATTTACACAAAAGTATTTAGGTCAAGAAAAGCTGATTAAGATGTGGTTTATAATTGCATACAGGTCACAAATCTCTGTTGGAAAAGAGGCCCTTGTTTTATATGCTGTACAGCAGAGCACTGATTACTTTAACAACTGTCTCAGACAGCTTTGAAGAGGCAAATGCCTGAAATGTAGATGAGTTCACACTCAACCAGCTAGAGGAGATTAGCCTAGGGATACCCCAATAGACTACCTGCCTCAGGATCTGACTTCAAACATTTTACATACAGCTTTTGAACTAAAGGTTCGGTTCAATGATTGCTGTCTCCTTAGCTCCAGGTTCCAGCAAACTGTCTGAACTCCTATATGACTATATTATAATCAGGTTGTGTTGCTATGACCAAAGTTAAAGTAGCAAAGTCCCTTGGCATGCATTCCATTGTTCCACTGTTACTGTTTAGTGAGAAGAGTGGCACAGAGGATGTAAATATTAATTTGTTACTTTATTTAAATTTTACTAAGGCTTTGCTTTTAAATGGTTTGACAACAGTCTCAGAATGTGAATCTTAACTAATTTTAAATACCGAGAACACCTAAAACTGTTAAGACTTAAAAGGAAATATAACCCCTTCATCTCAATTTGGCATTTAAATAAGACTGAATATTAAGTTATATCTTTACCGTCAAGCTATAATCAAAGTTAATCCTCTTCACCCCTGGATCAAAGGCCTTAATTAAATGCTCTCTGAAATCAATGGAAGGACTCCCACTGACCTCAATGAGTGATTGATCAAACCTCAACTGAATTAACACTGGTAGGTACTTCATATTAATAAGTACACTGAAACTGAAAGGTCTCAGCGAGTCATAGCACTGCTATTGTTGTGCAATATTACGCTTATTTCTCATCCTTTTAATTACTTTCATTCTGCTTGATTCTAGGGATATCTAACTGTGCCATGATTATGCAAATCTAACTTGTGATTGTAGCTGAAGTATTCATGTGGTTTGCCAGCAAAGATACTACCTTCAGTTCTCCTTCCCTTCAGTGACAATGGACAGACTTTATCATTCACACATAAGAGAAAATGTGATGTTTTAAAATCCTTTTCTTCTATTCTTCTTTATGCCTTTCTCCTCCCAACAGGTCAAAAGAATAACGGTTTTATATTAGTCCTTATTTAGAATAGGAAAAGTAGTATAGTCACTCTAGGCTCTTGTTAGACTTACTAAATTCCAGCTAATAGTGTTACCCTGAATCTACCCTAGGTCGGATTTATCTAGCTTCTGTCAGCTAAACCTGACCTGAACTTGACCTTTTTTCTAGTTTAGAGAAGGCTTTAGTATTTACATACCCTGTTTTTATTAGGATTATCACATGCTCCTGTAACCCTGTATTCACATCTCTCAGCCCGTGCCGCTTCCAGCAACTCCCATTGGCCTGCAGCAGTGAACCGCGGCCACTGGGAGCCGCAATCGGTTGAACCTGAGGACATGACAGGTAAACAAACCGGCCTGGCCTGGCCCACCCAGGGGCTTTCCCTGCACAAGCGGCGGAACAAGTTTGGGAACCACTGCTCTAGACAGATGTCATCAAAACTGATTGACAATCACTGGCCAGTGGCCATTCTTTAGCAGTGAAGGGGTGCAAGAACAGATCAATTTGCATTGTAACAAACAACACCATGGAACCTCTTTCATCACAAGATGCCATGTTTCCATCCTCACAACTGGAAGCACCTTTATCTGGGGTAACTTTCAGGAAAATGCATTTCAAAGGGTGAATGGGCTATCAAAAGAAGGGGCAAAATACCCCAGGTGTTCATTCTCTCTCTCTCTCTCTCTCAAGAAGAAGAAGAAGACAAAATAAACCAGACCTTTGGACTCTGGGAGGGATTCTGACCTAAGAAGTTAGTCAGCCCTGTTGCTGGGAACATATGATAAGATTTTTACTTTGAACTAAGGCTTTTTTATTTAACTGTAGCTACTAGGAAGTGCTAGATCTTTAGTTCTCTAGTAACCATTTCTGACTCTAATACATTGTACTCACTTAAAATCTATTTCTTTGTAGTTGAATACACTTGTTTTATTCTTCAATCAAAACTAATCCAATGTTGTCTTTAAACTGAACAATTTGGGTACTTCCATTTAAAGTAGCAAAATGTTGGATATTATCCCGTTACAAGGGCAAGGACTAAGTGGAGAGAAACAAAAGGAGTGGAAGAGGAGGGAAATAGTGTTACAAAGATATGGTTACATAGGTTAGCTAGGCTCTGATCCAGCAAAACATTTAACCAATTGCTTAATTGCAACTTTCCCAATCAAATCAAAAGGCTACTCATATGCCTAAAGTTAAATACACATTTAAGTGCTTTGCTGGATAATGACACAACCTGTTGGTGCTCAGTGATCTCAATTTTTTGGTAAATATTACAATAATGATGACATACAGACTTTGCCACACACCTGAAAATGTAGTCCCCTGTGAGATGAACCTTGGTGACTAACCTGTTCACTGTACACTTCACAATGGTATGGAAGCAGAATACTTGGACAAAAGAGTAACCCCTTTACTCTTACAAAAAAAAATTGTCACAAACATTTCAATGTCCACATAAAACAGCGAGTTTTTGGTTTCAGGTATCTCATCTGAGAGATCTGCATAAAGTAAAGATGTTTTTAACTCAATCTACCTCTAAAGGAAGAAGGATTTGAACTAATGCTGTTACAGTTTGAACCTTAGCTTCCAGCCAAGTATGAAATGCCAGTTTGATGTTAGTGCATTCAGGCGCTCATCTTGCAAATATTTATGGCTGAATATAACTTTACTTATGTGAAGTCAATGGAACTAGTCAGGTGGAAAGAGTTAGATTTATGCATAAGTGCAGGGCTGACAAGAGGTGGGGGAAAGGGGCGACAATGGCACCTCAAACTCATGTGGGCCCCCAAAATATCTATAATATTTGTGTAAATAAAGTGAAATGGGAGGAGGTAGGACATGAGGTCGCAGAGTCCTAAAATTTTTCATGCTGGGCCTGCACGATTGTTTATAGGATGAGGGTCCAGGTGATTTATTCCAACATATTATGTAAAGCCAACCACTGCCCTTAGTTATTTGGGTAGCTTAGATATAACTGACACAGAATATGGCCCAAAATACATTTGTGCAAGGAACTAATGCCGCTTTTTGAATGAATACTCATGTTCGCTGTTCAAATAAGACAGACCCACTTGCTTTGTGTCTCAGTTCTTTTGGTCTCACCAAAGCACTCTGATATTAAAGATATTTGGTTTAATATTATATACCAAAGAATAGTGTACTTTTCTCTACCTATTAAAGAAAATCCCAGGTTTATGTTATTAGTAGACTTTCACAATTTTACTGATGGACTGGAAGAGTAAAATAAATATAAATAATTAATCCTAAATATTACTGTTCAGAGTAAATAGGTTTTCCATCATCTTTTTATATTCCTTTTTATGAACGGCGTGTTCCCTCTAGCATTAGGCAGCAGAAGTGAACTAAGGAAACAAGGTCTTCCAATTGTCAGATTATAAACTCTTTGTAGCTACTATAATTATTCAAGTGACTGAGCACTTTATTGTGTCCAGTGGCATTTGTAAGATGGATACGTGGGCTTCATTCTAAAGAAGAAAATGCTTATATAGTATTTCTGTAAATTCACCACAAATCAATATAATGTTATTAAGCAGAACTTAAAAAAAAGGTAGTGTTTCCCCCCCACAATGCTACGAGAAAAGTAGAAATAAATCAATATGTATTTTAATATTTTTTCTTTCTGTTTTGAAAGCTTCTATGAAACTTTCATCCTTTCATCCTAGGAAAATAAAGAGCTAATGTGTCTCTAAGTCTACAATTAATAGTGAACGTGGCTTCCACTTTAAATACTGTTTAGCCATACATTTCTATAACTTACACTTTAGGCCAATTGCAGGTCTCTTGACAAGAAAATGACAATTAAAATATTAAACTGGTTAAATACAAGGGAAGTATAATATTCCTTTTGCTGCATTATGAAGTTCTGACTCAGACTCCAGGTATATACAACCGTCTCTAACCTTTGGGTCAGAAATTACTGTATCTTAAAAAGAATTTTCAGGTATACATCGGTGATGTTTCTATGCCTAGGACCATGAGAGTCAACAACCACGAGCCAACTATTCACCTCTCACCCTTTAAAACTTATATTTCTCTTTTGCTTTACTTTACATAGGCATTAACTTTTCGCTTTCCTCTTTTTAATGACATTATTTCACCTTAATTATCTTCCTATCACAGCATTGCTGCTTATAAATGAGAAACAGACACTCTGGAGTTTTTTATTATCTTTTTATTTCAATGAGTGATAGATTGCAATCAAGCAAATGATGTTTTTATTACAGAGGTTCTCTTTGCCCTGTTATGGTTGAGGTTGTGCCAGCATTCCTATTAAAATCCATTAAAACATGCCTCAGGCTGCTACTTGATACACAAGGTCTCAACCAAAAATAAATGTAACACCATTTATTTTTATTAGGCGAGGAGGAAGCAGGGCTGGCGCTATCATTTAGGCAGCCTAGGCAATCGCCTAGGGCGCCAAGATTATTCGGGGGGTGGCATTTTGCCAGGGGGCGGCAAGTGGCTCTGTTGGCCTGCTGCAGGCATGCCTGCAGAGGGTCCGCTGGTCCGCGGCTCCGGTGGAGCTGCTGCAGTCATGCCTGCGGACGGTCGGCTGCTTGTGCAGGTCTGGTGGACCTCCCGCAGGCATGCCTGCGACAGCTCCACCAGAACCACGGACCAATGGACCCTCCGCAGGAATGACTGCGGCAGCTCCACCGGAGCCGCGGGATCAGCGCAGGGGGTGGCGAAATGGCCGTGCGCCTAGGGCACGAGAAACCCTAGCGCCGGTCCTGGGAGGAAGGAAATCAGTAAGATAATTTTGGAGTTAAGGAAGTACACAAGAAATTACAGCAAGAAGTTAGTTATACAGCTAGAGTCTGCTGAACTGTTAAACTGATGTTTAATGTAAAAAAGCACCTAGTTTCGTTTGGTATGACTTGTGGGGTCCTATTACTAGTTATTTGCAAATATTCAGGTGAGCTTGGTATATCTGAGAAAGCGTACGCACATCCTGAATGTTTCAAATTTCATCTGTTGTGATTCATGGTGCAAACCATATACAAGAATTTCCTTCTGTTTAAACATTCAGACATCTGAAAGGTGAATGAAAATCATACCAGGTGGCTCAGGTGAGGAGCAATCACAAATAAACAAAAAGTTGAAGTGAAGAGTCCACAAAAAAATATTTTTCAAAACTACTGGGCAAACAACAATATAATAAACATGCTGAAATAGCTATGTGGAGGAGGAGGTATGTGAACAACTAATTAGAAATTAAAGCAGCAGTGGATGCTTGTTAGAGGGCTTTCTCTTCACTGTCTCCCCTGGTTCTTGTCACACAGACAGAAAGTAGAAGACCAAAACGCCGAAGTGCAGGCTATGTGATGTTTATTGGGGTTAGGATTGAGAGTGGTAGCCGTGTTAGTCTGTATCAGCAAAAATAACAAGGAAACCTTGTGGCACCGTACAGACTAACAAATTTATTTGGGCACGTTACCGAAATATCGGATCTGCTTAGCTGAGAGCCAATAACAGCCTGATAGGGATAAGGAAAAGATGTTTTATTCTGCAGAAGAAAGGAGAGCCCTGTACCTTGGTACAAAAGACTCTTGTCTTACACAAATTTCACAAACCTTTTATACACATTCAGACAAAGACCCTTGCGTGTTAACACTTGATTGGTAGGTGTCAAACCTTACGGTTCTGTTATCTGTTCAGTAAAAACTGGTTTGAAGCAAGTTTTCTCTGCCTTGAGGCAGAAAGAAAAAGATAGTTCAAAAGTTCAGGCTACTGTTTTCTGAGGCTTCTGCCCCCCCCCCCCCCCCGCTGGCTGCTTGTAAACTATTAAGGGGGGGGGCAGCTGCTTGTAAGCTATTAAGGGGGGCCAACAGTAGCTTTCACAGGCATAAGCTTTCGTGGGCTAAAACCCACTTCATCAGATACATGGAGTGGAAAATACAATAGTAGGTATATATACACAGTACATGAAAAGATGGGAGGTGCCTTACCAAGTGCGGGGGGGTCAGTGCTAACGAGACAATTCAGTTAAGCCTACTTCCACTTTAATTGAATTGTCTCATTAACACTGATCCTCTGCTTGGTAAGGTAACTCCCATCTTTTCATGTACAGTGTATATATCTGCCACAAGGACTCCTCGCTGTTTTTATTGGGGTTAGTTTCTGGCAGGCATGTGTTCCATAACTCTGATGGCACAATGCCTTGTTTCCCAGTGTTCTGACTCTCCCCTTCTGAGCAGGCATAAATGCACACCCACAGTCCCTTCCCACCCCTTGCAATTTATGGTCACGTTCTGTTGTGGGGGGTCATTAGTCTGGAGTCTTCATCCCACCTCTTTTGCAGCCCATGGGAGGGATAAGGAGTGAGGTTATGCTACAGTCTGGGGCAGGCATTTCTCTGGTCTTTTAGTGTTTTACCTCCCACCCCAATCCTCTCTTGCCCCTCCCAACTTGTTGCTCGACCTTGCCTTGAGATAACTTGTTCACCTTAGCCTCTAAGAATAGAACAAGAAACAGTGGGCTTAAACTGCAGCAAGGGAGGTTTAGGCTGGACATTAGGAAAAAGTTCCTAATTGTCTGGGTGGTTAAACACTGGAATAAATTGCCTAGGGAGGCTGTGGAATCTCCATCTCTGGAGATATTTAAGAGTAGGTTAGATAAATGTCTATCCGAGATGGTGTAGACAGTATCTGGTCCTGCCATGAGGGCAGGGGACTGTACTTGATGATGACCTCTCGAGGTCCCTTCCACTCCTAGAATCTATGAATGTATGAATAAGGAGTCGAGGTAGTCTTCAAGAGTGCACTCATATACTCCCACCATGCCCAGTAACACTCTAGCTACTCTTATCTGTTCCCATTATACTGACAAGCCCATCTGGCTTAGGAAAAAGCAACATAAACAGTATCTTTGTCATATATTAGTAAGGATCCCTTTGTTCACACACACTAGTAAAAATGTATGTGTATAAAAAAAAATCAAACAGGAAAGCAAAACCAAAAATACTATCTCAGGCAAAAATACAGGTCTGGATCCTACATTGGCACTAGCACTCCTAACAATGCTAAATGTGTAATGAATAGTAATATAAATGAATGGTAAAGCCAGTTCTAATTCTGACCCTTGAAGCAAGTTTAGGAAATATTTCAATAGTTTATGGAAAAGCAAAAGCCCTTTAAACTGAATTTGTAGGGTCATCATACCATAATATAGAACGCTCCCTTTAGATATTTTAGAAAAGAAAACCAACTGAATAATTTGCTTAAAGAGTTTTTAAAAGACAAGTAATGTAAAATAGACTATCCACTTTTCAAGTATTTAAATCCAGACTACTGGGTAAGTAACAGGCTGTCTAAAAATGAGTATCCAGAATGTGTTTGCAGGGACACCCATGCTGGGAAATTGTTATGTGCAAATCTCTATGCATTACTAAGCTTAGAGAGCGAGTTCAGACCTAACTTTGTTTATTGCTATTTGAGTTGCCAATAAAGCCAAACCCCAGGAACGGAATCAGCTTAGACTAAATAAGGGTTTAGCTGATGTGAATTGGCATAACCCAATTGAAGTCAATGGAGCTGCACTGATGTAACTTGGTGTAACAAATGAAGGCACAATGTGCCCAATAGGAATAGCAGCAGGTCTAGGCTGCAGCACAGTAGCCACAATTCTAAGAGCAGCTGCTCCAGAGACCCATGAACCAGGAGTCACTGTTCAGATTGCCAGAAAATCCCTGTCTTAACCTCCCTTATGTAACTGCAGTTCCATCTCATCTACTCAGCACCAAGTTCATCTTAAATATTTAATATCCAAATGCTACTTCTTTCTATGGTGATTCAGTCTGTAATATCATCATGTCACCTCCACTATAGGACAGTAGAGATAACTGATATCCAGGAGGTAGCTTCTAGTACAGTGCAATTTAAGCTACTCTACAGTATTTAAGCACTGCAGTCTAGCTTTATAAATCTACTAATGACTTGAGTTCGAAGTCGTTTCTGGAGCAGTTCCAAAGTGTTAATTATTACTGTAAAAAAACTGCAAAGCAGCAGCATGGAGCCTCCTGGATTGCTATGTTTACTAGTTCAAAAGTTTACAAATGAAGTTATAATTCAACACTTAGTATCATTTTAAAAAAATGAATTCATGTTAGCTTCAATCTATCTAGTCTTTTTGATGACTTTTATGTCTGTAGGCTTTTTGGGGGGGAGAGGAGAATTTCACCTTGTTTTAATTGGTCTTCATGACATGGCTTTGAAACTAGTATTTTCAGAGTACATATCAGCATAGACTACAGCAAGCAATTATTTGTGGACAATAGAAATTAGATTCAATTTCCATGCTTAATTTTTTTTTTTTGTTGGTGGTGTTTTAAAAAGTAACTTGGTTTCTTGATATACAAAAATGGTGAGCTGGTTTAATAGAAAATGTTGCGCTGGGCTGGTTTAACAGAAAAAAACACGGTTGCAGAAAAAAAATCAGCAGATTCTGAGAATTGGCTCTTACAACAGCATTTATTGTATTTCCCAGAACCTACACTTTTGTTTAAGACAAGAATGCAGTTTCTGCACTTTATGCTTGCAAACACAAGCTCTGATTCTGAAAACACTTAAGCTCATAAGTGACTTTACACACATGGATTACTCTCATTGATATCAGTATAGTGGCACACATGTCTGAAAGTTCTCAGCCATAGCTTTAACAGAATAAACAGCTGTAACTCTTGGCATTATGATTCAGCAGAGCAGACTAAATGGCTTCTTCTACACAGGGGAGTAAGTATGGGCCCAATCCTATGAACATATTTGCACAGGTCAATGTTTGTTCCTATTTGGAACCCAGGCCAGAAGGACTCCACATGGGAATAAGAATCTTCATGTTTTCAGATCTGTTTGCAGGACTGGGTTTGTCACAGCTTCAAGGTTAGCTGCACACACCCCATCCCGCCTTCTGAAGCGCAGCTATTTAAGGTTTCAGGTTCCCAGTCATCTTTCTTGGGCAGTGACTCGCATCTGTCTTCCTCCTTGCCAAGGGTTTTAAGGTGACATAGATCCATGCCATACACATTGATATGTTTAGCAACCCTACTGCCTAAAGCCCATTACATGGGCTATACTTCCTCTCCAAGGCCTATGAATGGTGTGTTCCCTTATGACCATTCTTGTTGCAATAAAAGCATTTCAAATCCCCAGTTTCCTTTTTTGGGCCCTGTTCAGGGTTTGCCTCCCTCCTGGGTATGGTTTAACCCATTCTCCCTTCTGAGAAGGTCCTGATTGGGGGTCAGCTTTGTGCCACGCTCCCTTTTTTTTTTTTTAAGAAGACAAACAAACCCGGGCTGGTCATCTGAATATTGGTCAGACCATTTTCCAGAGAGAAAACCTATCTGAGGGGTTTGGAATATTGACACCTACCTGAGCCCTATGTTGGGGTCAGGGGTGACATCTGGTAAGCTTTTAGCATGCATGTAGGTTAATTGTTTTTCATATGTTTTCTCTGTAATGCTTTTGACTAAGTAATTTGCTCTGTAAAGGGAGGTTGGTAACTGGTATACACTATTGCAGTCCCTGGAGAAAATTAGTCAGAGGTGCTAGATCCCAGTCAGACCTGCTGGGGAAAATTACAGTAAGGTGCAGGGGTACTGCAAGCAGAAATGCTGATATGGAGGGAGAAAGATGCAGCTCTGTGCCTAAAAGAAGTGATGGCTGGGAGCTGGAACCGTTAACTGGATGCCCTCCAGGAGACAAAGGGTTGGGGCAGGGGTGGGCAAACTAGGGCCTGCAGGATGTATCCGACCCATCAGAGCTTTGGATCCGGCCCACGGGATTGCTACTCTTGTGGTGCCATGGGGCTAAGACAGGCTCCCTGCCTTCCTTGGCCCAATGCTGCTCCCGGAAGCTGCTGGCACCATGTCCCTGAGGCCCCTGGGGGAGTGGAGGGCAGAGGGCTCCATGTGCCACCCTCTCCTACAGGCACCCCCCCCCCACAGCTTCCATTGGCCAGGAATGGGGAATCACAGTCAATGGGAGCTTCGGGGGAGGTACCTCCTCCCCCCGGGGCCGCAGGTACGTGGTGCTGGCCACTTCTGGCCTTGGCATGGGGCCAGGACAGGGAGAGAGCCCACCTTAGTCTTGCTGCATGCCACTGCCACCCCAGAGCTGCTCCAGGTAAGTGTCGCCAGGCCGGAGCCCACACCCCAAACCCCTCCTGCACTCTGGATCCTTACCCCCTACCCTGAGCTCTCTGCTGCACCCTTCCCACACTCTGCACCCTCTCCTTCATCCTGCACCCTCCTGCACTCTAACCCCCTTCCCTGAGCGCCCAACCCCCTGCCCCGAGTCCCCTCCCACACTCTGCACCCCTTCCTGCACCCCAACCCCCTGCCTCAGCCGTACATTCATGGCCCTGCATGCAATTTTCCCACACAGATGTGGCCCTCGGGCCAAAAACTTTGCCCTCCTGTGGGTTATGGAGTGGGTCAGTCAAAGGTGCAGCTAACCCTGAAGCTGTGACAGCCCTCATTTAGCAAGAACTTTTTCCATATGAGACATCTGCTCTAAGAGTCATGTAACTGTCTTCCATTCACTTCAATAAGATAAGAACTTTAAAACTTAAATATTGACCAATAACAACCATGAAAATTATGCCATGGCTGATTTTACATCAGAATTATTTACACTTTGAATTATAACTCTGTCTTTGGTTATCAGGTATCTAGGTCACTTGCTGCTGTTTTGGAAAAAAAGGGGGGTGTTAAAGTGGTATGTACAAATGTTATCAGAGAAAAAGTGGTTATAGGTCTCCCATAAAACAAAATGTTAAATGGCATTTGATATAAAGAGAGTAAGACCAATTATAATATACTGTAAAATAATCTTTAATTTTTCCCACAGAAATTCCATATCCAGAAACCAGGTCACTATTTGCAACACTAAACAAAAAAAGTCACTTTTGGCTGAAAATCCATGCAGATTCTCCTTGTAGTTGGCAATGGCCTAAAAAGGCTTAAAGCTGCATGGGGGGTGGGATGTGATGAAAATAGCTAATTTAGCAAAGCAAATCTTGTTGAAATTGCTTATTACAGAGCTTGTATTTTAACATGCGCCATCCCTTTCTGGTAGAGTTCCCAGTCTTCTTGCAATTTCCTATTGTAGAATTTAATTCAATGTTTCACAACAAATCTTCTTATTCAATTGTTGTTTCTGTTACATAAAACAGTTTTTGGGGTTTTTTTAAGGGATATGAAGTCTTAGTTCAGAAAACACAGTCTCACCTTGAGTTAATTCCCGAGTCAATTACCAAAATCTACTATTTATATATAATTTTTCAGTCTCTGAAATAAACGGCACATCTGTTTTGAAAAACATCTCTCAAATTAAAAAGAATAAAATAAGGGGCACATTAGGGAAGTATTTCCTTCTTCATGGTATAAATTGCCATTTAGTGAAGATAACTTCAGCATACCAGTGGGTAATTTCTAACTGGGAGAATTCTACACTCCAGGTAAGATTACTCACCAGACTCATTTCAAAGGCATACTTTCTATGCAGGGGAGTATATGCCCCCATTAATTCATGCAATATTAAATTGTCTTCTCTACAGAAGTTTTCATGGACAAAAGTAGGCTTTTTGGTGCAATTTCTAACACTGTTGTATTTCATGATTCACTGGAATGTCCTACAGTATTTTTCAATTGCATTTAGATTTTTATTAATAAGCCTCTTGAATGAACTTTAAAATATAAATAGACTAATATGTGGTTTGTGACCGTCACACCCATTGAGAGAAGATATTTTGCTTCTGACACACACAGCTCCCACATGTAATTTATTGTGGAATAGATATTATGCCATTTATAAAACACAGCTCATATTAGAGACATATTCAGTGTCCTGAACTAAGACAGGTACTGCAGTATAAAAGGATAGGAACAGCTAAAGTGAACAGTTTACATGAATCCCCCCTACACACACACACCTCCTAAAACAGGAGCAAGGTTTTAAACAGAGATAGGAAGAAACCTCTCTGCTGCTTTGGGCCAAACTCACATCTCCAGCCCAATCCACATATGGGCAGGAAGTACAAACAATTTAGCCTCTCCCCCGACCCCTTCTCCCTCCATATAGGTTACTTGGGTGACTTGCTTTCCTTTCTCTGGAAAGGAGTGGTGCAGCATCCCCACTTCTAGGTCTAATCTGCTACTTCAAGAGTTGGAAGTTACTCAGAAGTTTCTGCCTGTGCTTGGCAGACTGGAGTGAGGGAAGATGATCAAAGGATTAACACTTACTCCGTGAATGGAATTTTAAAATAGTACAGCTGCTTTCCCTCAAGGCTGGGATTGCCAGTAACTCAGCACAAAGGACATACAGTTGAGCTCAGCAGGAGTGGGTTACAGATAAAGCTGAGTTAAAATTGGAGTTTTTGTTCCACAAACAATTCTGACATTAAACACTGTTGTTTCTGTCCTGAATTGAGATACAGCTAAAGTATCAATATTTTTCACAGAACAAAAAGTTCCAATTCAGAATATGTCAATGTTTCATTTCAGGTCAGGTCAACATTAAACTGCATCTGCCTATGGTATTACAGTGCTTCATGGGAGTTGGACGTTTGGGTGCCTGTTGGCTGGGCTCCCTGACCGGATTACAACTCCCACAATGTACCCTACGGCTAGTTCAGAAGGAAGACCATGTTGCAACACAGAAGCTATAATTTTGCTAAGGAGTCCAACACATAGGAACAAACTGGGTCATAAACTACCAGTTTCCATGGGGAATCACGGCAGTATAGCAAGATGCTGTTTAATGTTGAGCTGAACTGAAATGTTTCACTTCAAGTTGCTTCAAAGAACTGAAGTATTTTTATTCAAATCTAGCCAACCCAAAATGAGGCATTTAATTTTGACTTTCCCCAACTGGAAACAAACAAACAAACAAACAAACAAGCAAGCCAAAAAAAAACCTTGCCCCACAGAAAATTTTGATTTTGTGGAAAAAGCATTTTCTGTTTAAAAAAAATCATTGGTATGGAAGATTCCTGACTGGCTCTAGTTAAAAAGTGAGTCATTTATCTAGTATTTGAAAATGTGCCAAATGCTTCTTAGAACATAGAGAAAACAGTTTCTGTCCTGAGGTACTAAACCTGAATAGACAGCAAAGTCAAGGGATGAAGGCAAAGAATGAGTCAGCACTATCAAGATTACATTAGATACATTTCTTCCTAGTTTTATGATTGATTTATTTTACTATAATATCCTCTTATTGCCACTTTTTCATTCTGGGGAGTCTCACCATCTAACCTGTAGTATCAGATATGGACACAAGAGGGAACCTCAGCTGAAAGAAGCAATTGAGGTACTTATTTAAACTGTGGTATGCACAAGCCCATGCTTTAGTTTTCATTCAGAAATCCTGGCTATGAGAAACCAATTATCCATTAATTTAGCAAGGACAAGCGGCAGAAATCTAGGTTACTGCAGTTATTTTGTTATACTGCCACAGGGTGTTGGCAGTCCACCTGTCAGAATGCCTCAAAGTGCACAGCAATATTTTTTAATCTCACAGCATTTGAAATCTCCTCATCCATCCCCCTGAGAACAAGCTGTTCTTATGGGTATTCACGCAGTGGAAAGTCCTCAGAATGGTTCTTGACAGAAATGGTTGAAGTAGGGTTGTCTCCTTCTTGGGAGATTTACTGTTCTCATGAGAATGGAGAAAGAGAATTCCTGATAATGAAATACACTCTAGGCAGAAAACTGTCTACTATCGTTTCCATTTTAAAGGGTCAGATCAATGGGACATCACAGAGGGAGTATCACTGAAACTTGCTGCACAAGAGCAGGGATACTTTACATTGTTTGATTTGGTCTGTACCCATCAACTATTTTGGAGGACCACGCACACATACAGACAAACACACTTTAAGATTGATTTCAAATTTGTGTCCTATATGGCATTGGTTGCACCCTTTAGTTTGAGAAATTAGTTTTAGAAATACTATCCCAGGGAGATAGATACTCTTGCACAAGAGCACTTTTGTTCCAAATCAGTGCACCTGTATCCATGGGATAGACATGGGTGGGTGGACAAAAACCCAGCAGTGGACCACAGAATGGTGTATTCTCTCTCTTAAATGGGAGAAAAAGATGTCAGTGCTAATTATTAATTGTATAATCATGTAGTACTAATATAAATTAATTGGAATATAAAAATGTCTAGTAACATTTTTATAAATAATATTCAAAGTAGTTCTTTATTACATTGAACTACCTACTGCTGCTACAAAATAAATGGAGTATTTAGTAATAAATTTGTTACTCTTGGAAATTTTACAGATTACAAGTTCAAAATTTATTTTTAGTAAATTAATAAGTACATAGAATCATAAGGAAAAAATAACTGACAAGGCCTTATTTATAAATGGAACCTTAAAAGAACAAAACATTCTAATTTGTTCTTGTTACTTTGCACTCTTCTAGTGGTGATGGGGTAGCAGAAACCTGGTCAAGCTGGTCCTCTGAAGAGCCCCTTGGCATATTGGAATGACTGGGTGATACAGAGCCATCCTCCGCACAGGATCCCAGCTTAAGAGACATGATTAGATAAAAGGAGGCAAAGTTCTCCGTTGATCCCCAGAACAATCCCTGGTTAAGAATGGTTACTACTCTAAATGTGGTTCAAGATGAGTTGTCCATACAGATTACACTTTTGGTTTACATATGGCCCACATGTATGAGATCAGATGCTTTTGGCCTGCAGTGTCTGTTGGGACAGTACCTATGCCCTAAGCAGCTTCCCACACACCCCTCATTATCTCCTGCTGAGGGCATAAAGGACAGAATGGGTCCAACTGTCCTTTGGTTGTGCCAGTACAGAATCGTCTAGGATTATGACTCCATAGTAGATACAGAGGAGGGAAAGTAGTCAATTCCATTTGGACATCACAACTCAAAGAACCTCTCGTCCTTTCTCTTGACACACATTTCCAGTGGAATAAATAGAAGGAAAAAAATTGGAGGTTTTCCCAAGAAAAAATACATAATGAAAATAAACATATTTTGAAGATAACAAATTTTATAAATCTAAAATCCTTTGTTCATAAAAATCCTTGTTGAGAACATTTTTTTGACCAGCCTAAGAACTAACAATTATACATCTTTGTTAGCTTAAAGAAATAAGCAAACAAAAACCTAAGAAAAAAACAAAATTCTACTTCAAATTATTGTTTTTACTGAGAGTTGCCCTGAGGTAACTGCAAGCAGATTTTGACCACATACTATGAAAGTAACTGTCTAGGGTTCAACACTAAATATAAGGGGGGGAGACACAAATGCAACTGTAAAACCTTGTTTCTGACTGCTGATTATTTGTTCTACATGCTTGCTTCTTGAACATATATGGATTTGCAGGGACATTCTAATTGAATTTCCAACATGATCAGTTACCCTAGAACGTGCACCACAAAGATGCAACCCTTCATGCAAATAGTTGAACAAAATAAAAGTATCAAGATGCAAAGAAATATTGATTAATTACTTGTGTATTATCAGTCATAAAGTAAGTACATATGAGTACACAAATATCCAACTTTTCACAATAAAATAAAGGACAAAGAAAAGCATGAGGCAGAGGTTTTAACAAAAACTTCTTCAGAACCCATATCTTCTATGAGGCCTACAAGAAACTATCCATCTGATAAATGCCAAAGTTGAAGAGTGATGGAGAACATTCAAGATATTTCTTTAAAAAAATGCAATCTCCAAATAAAAATAGAGGAAAAACTAAACAAAAACCAAAAAATTGTTAAGACAAGGCCAGTCTTCTCCTTAAATCATATAACTGGATGTTGGATCACCTTTCTTACTTTTCATTTGTTGTCCTTTCTTTTTAGTTTGTGAAACTTGGGGGCATGGACTGCATCTTCTTTTAACTTGGTACAATGTCTATATTATTAGCACTCACATAATAAACAACCCAGAAAATTCAGAGTTAAGGTTCAACCATATAGCTACATACGCATCATTATAACATGTTAAGAGTCAAGGCAAGAAGCCACCAGGTTCCATATAGGAGGGGTGCTTAATATAATTCATTTATCCAGACAAAGGGATGAGTGATGTGATGGCAAAAATATCAGATGACACAAAACTGAGGTTAAACAAGACTAGAGAAGACTTGGAGGAATTTTAGAGGGATCTAACCAAGCAAGATGAATGCACACACCACAATGTCAGGGGAAATCAATGTTGACTAAAAGTAACACATTGAAAGGAATAATTTGAAGTATTTATATGCACTTTTGGTTCCAAGTTAACTGTAAACACTCTGGAAAGACTGGGGTGCCATTGTGATGACTCAGTGAAAACTGCTCCTCAGTAGGCAGCCAAGATTACAAAAGCACATTCTCTTTAAAAATTATTTTCAGATGCCATTGGAGAGGGGTGGAGCATTAAATTTCACCCTGTGAGAAGAAATGTACACCTCCCAACTGCACCTGAATTTCTGCAGCTTCCTCCACAAGCTCCTGAATATCTTGCCAAATAAAATTAGGGAGGGACTATGAACAGATTTTAAAAGAGACAAAGGGAAGAGGGCCACAAAAGGCATGGGATTTTTTTAAGGCTGATAATGTTCCAAATCTGATATGATTAATCAGCTTCTAAAGTTTGTGTGACACTAAATCTCTCGCTGTCAATATAGGGCATCTGCCTGGGAAGCTGGATAAAGACTAGATAACTTCAAAAGCCATATCTGCATTTGAGCTGAGTGTTCTTGGGTTGCTAATTGATTACATCCAGTGTTCCTGTGCAATTTGTGGGTGCATTTGAGCATGTACAGTGGTAGTGCATTTTCAATCAGCTCCGAGTAGAGCAGCACTATCCAGACAAAGTTAATGTGTCTCCATTACCACATACCAAAGGGAGTTTGTTTTCATGGTGAGAAATCCATATGCAAAAAAGAAAGATTAGATAATGTATTAACAACTCAGGAACTATTTCTGATCAACTCTTGCAAAAGTTGCAGTTCTACATTTTTAGCCATTCAGGGAATACTTTAGTAGAATATATTGGATGTTAAAGGTTCAAGAATCCTGCTTGAAAGCAGCTAATAGTGCATCCCTTTATTAGATGACTGAAATATTATTTGTGTGCCCACAGTCTGCTCATTTTCTTTATAATTCTATCTCACTTGGGACTTCGTTGTGGCAAAAGTGGCAGCTCATAGGATTTTAAGAATCACCAGATTATAACAGTAGTTCTTCAAATTTCTGTAAATGTAGCTTCCAATCTGTAAATTACAAAGTGAAGTAGTTGTCTAAGAAATTGCTTATTTAATCTGAGTAATCATTTTTTAACATTCAAAAAATTCTACAGAATGGCTTCTTTGTCCTGCAACACCTTAGGTGACACTAATGCAATGGAAGTGAGAACTATAAGAATATAGTTTTTCCATGTCAGGATGGAAAGCTTTCTTTTCATCTTGCAATATCCCTGTTGATCACATCAACAAAGGTAGTGGTGTTTAAATAGATTTGTGAGCTGCAGTTTTAAGATAAATTTGACTGACCAGCTTTCAATATTGGAGAAGAGTAGAGAGCAACTAAACAGACACCGCTGTTCAATACTCTCTCGCTCAATCCACAGCCCAAGAGCAACACTTCTTCACTGAATTACTCTGCCTGATCAAAGCATTTGTTTCATCAAACATTCCACTTCACATCCTTGATCAAGGAACAGTGAAAATAACCTAAAAACTATTGTTATGATCCAGGTCTGTGTTTCCAAACCCTTCACGCTATTACAAGAATTGCAGAGTTACCCAATTGCAAGAGGAAGAGAATGTCAAATTTCATATAGAAAGTGTCTAGAAGCCTGCCAAAATAACCGCAACCCCATTCACATTGTATTATAACCCCGTCTGAAAGTCAGTCCTACAAGAGGAACAGAAAAAACATCTCAAACAGAAAGGAGGACACTGGCTTTCCAAATGTACACAGCATCCAGAATGCTTCTGACATAGCTCCTGTGCTGAGAAAAGTAACGCACAGCCACTGACTGTGGAAGACATCAGGAGCAGCAACTAACTGTCTTGCTCCTGAGGTGAATCCACTATGTAAACAGACCACTGTAGAAGGAACTGTTATGAGAACAAGTGGTAACTGGGGATCAGAAAGCTATAGAGGCTTAGCAATGGGAGATCTCCCACTAGTGTTAAAGGAAGGTATACACAAAGATAAAGGGTAGAATGCAGTCTGTGTAGTAACTAAAATTTTCATTGTTACATCTTGAGTAACTTATTGTGGTATTGATTAGCACACAAGGACAACTTGCTCATCTTTAGGACCACCTCTGTTTTGTCTTTTGTTTCTCTTCCTTCCCAGTACTCCTTTTTCTCTTTCTTTCCATCTTGCTTGTCTTTGTTTTCTCCATCATCTCTCTCATATCAACAATGCCCAATCCTGCTCCTCATGGGCTTCTCACTTCATGAAAATGATCAGCAATGAAACAGTTAATGTCGACATCTGAAGAGCTTTAAAGGTAACAGGTGACTTAATTTAATGAGGGTCGGGGTTTCCCCAGACATGTCAATTAGTTTCACACTCCCTCCCAACTCAGAAAGACAACACTACAGTTTACACAATGTTCATGTTTTGCAGATTTCTGTTGTAAATATGAGGGCTAGTGTAATGTATAGAAATAAAGTCATATTTCTTTAAACAGTTTGTAAGCCTTATTGGTGTTCATTGTGCTTGATGTTTTTGGAACCACCAGAAACTACTCGGAACATCAAGGCCAGAAATAACTGAGTATATTTTGTATTTGTAAACATGGCTATTTGGGATCCAACCCTTCCTAAGTGGCTTCTTCATGTTATTTTGTTGTGTAAAGAGCAAAATAATAAAATAAATATTTAGATGCTGCATACATTGTGAAGGCCAACCACACACAGTTAAGATGCTGCAGAATTGGCACCAGCAACAGTCTACAGCAAGGGCATCATTTTCCATGCCAAGGGGATGTGAAGTAAGGGCCCAACATTCACTCTTCTTATACTGACAAGAGGCAAATTCATTCTACTCTCAATAAAGCTGGAAAAGAGCCTGCTGAAGACAGTTTTAAATGCTACGCTATTGGCTTGCATAGAATGTAAAGGTCCATAAAGCAATATACATTAATAGCAGTAACAAAGATGCTAATTAGGATATACATCCTTGAATAGGGTTCAAAATGGTTTGGAGTATGAGAGTTTCAAAATTGATTCCTCTTAAAAACATTACCCTTATTCACGCCTGCCAAACTCTGCAAAAGTCTGCTAGAACATTTTATGCTTATTCCAAATGTGAGTTATAATAACTTGGTGTACTTTGACTAAGTTGTAGAAACATTTTTTTTATTATGGAAAAAACAATGATACAGGTGTCTTCTAGAGTATTCAGTGATCATTTTGATGCTGTATTTGCAGCACAGTTTGTAAAGGACTACATTGAAGTGAAGGTGGAATTTTAAAAAATAAAAGCCCTCATAATAGCATGCTTTGGGCAGTCACTTTGTGGGTGAGTGTTCTGGTACTGATTGGTTTGTAACTAATGGCTTGCTTTTATCTTTTCCTTTTTTAGTGCTCCTCAGCCCCCTCTTATCTCTTTACTGCCAGAAATGGAATAAACTGATCTCCTGGTCACTGCACAATCTGTAATTTCAGGACCAAGAAGAAAAAAGAAAAAAAGCTGGTGCTTTAAATAGCAGTGAAATGTAGTTTGCAGCCAAAGGTATTGCCCTAAGTCACCTGTGGATATCTTTTGTTAAACTGTTTGGTTTGGTTTTATGTCACACTCTTCCATTGCTTTTCCAGTTTAATAGGTTCACTTAGCCTGAGTTTCCCCTTTGCATTCTATTAAACCCAAAATGGCATAAATAAAATACAACAGATCCCATTCTCTTTTACACTAAGGCCACTTTACTCTACTTTGGCAGTGTAAAGGGGCCTTAAAGGAGATGTAAAGGAGCCTTCAAGGAAATGAGCATCTGGCTCAGTATGAAATCTGCAAGGTTTTATTCAAGTCCATAGAAGACCTATTCATTTAATTTAACTCAAAATTAATGTCGTAGGACAAAATTAAATGAGAAAGACTAGCACAAAGAAAACTGTATGTGGGCACACTGTCATTAATAAGTTTCTTTTTCTATCAGTTGTAGCAATTTAGATAAATTTGTGAGTGTTAGCGTGGCTTTTTTGTGTTTCTGTTTTTTTAAAAGGAAGGAAGATGTGGCTGGTGCAGTTACCCCAGTAATCCTTTTGGCTTTGCTTGCTTACTGGACTAATGTTGCTTATAAAAGTGTCTACCAAAGTGTTACAAATTCATACTATATTCTTTTAAGAATGTTGCTTCTGAGACGCTGTCCCCTTTTCATATAAAGAAAGAGCATCCACTGCCCGAAATGGTGTCCCAGAGATAAAAATAACCAAGTTCAGCCCCAGGACCCAAAACACAAAGCAAACTTCAGTGATGGAGGCCACCAGCTTATCCAAATTGAAGCCAAAATATATTTGCATAGACTCTTGCAAAGTGAAATAACCAACATTCCTGCATCTGTTACTTTCCTTCCTTGTATATGCCAGGTCACCCAAACTTTGTCAGGAAGATTCTGCGTTCCTTCGACACAGCTTGTACAAAATTCACAGTTCTTGAGGTCACTTTTGGGGTTCATAAACATCAGTTAGCAAAGTTGTGTGTCACATGGCATATTGATGCAGTATGTTGTCACACAAAACCATCAACCCTAAGCTCTGATGCAAGTGTCACAAAGCTATGAAGGAGGAGTTTGTCCTGCTGGACATGCTTATGGAAGTACCAACACTGGACAGCAGATTGCTCTGCTGATCTTCAGAGAGCAGGGCAGAATTTCCGTAAGGAAAGTGGCATTTGGAAATCCAGTAGAGGGGGAACTATCACTTTTGGTTGGATGGCTTGTGGCTTCCTGAAAATCAACTTGTGCTTCACAATGAAGGGCATCTGGTGAAAGGTCATAGGAAAAGTCAATGAGATGAAGAGAAAAAAATGGTGATTTTTCCTGAAAATCAAAACCTAAAATTGTATATTCTGCCTGGGAATGTGCCAATATCAAGGAGGAATAGCTATGAAGGGTCAGGGCCTTGATAAAGGCTGTGGGATTTGTGACAGGGACTATAACAATTTTTAAAAGGGAACTGGATAAATTCATGGTGGCTAAGTCCATAAGTGGCTATTAGCCAGGATGGGTAAGGAATGGTGTCCCTAGCCTCTGTTCATCAGAGGATGGAGATGGATGGCAGGAGAAAGATCACTTCATCATTGCCTGTTAGCTTCACTCCCTCTGGGGCACCTGGCATTGGCCACTGTCAGTAGACAGATACTGGGCTAGATGGACCTTTGGTCTGACCTGGTACGGCCATTCTTATGTTCTTATGTTCTCAATGTTAATGCAAAAATATTAATAGAATTATTGTAACTTTAAAATATTAAGTCATTATGAATATATTTTGCACCTTTACTGAATATTGAGATACACATATATGATTTGTGTTCCTGTAAGACTGGAACGGACCTCAACAGGTCATCTAGTCCAGTCTCCTGCACTCAGGCAGGACTACATAATAACTAGAGTGCTAGACCATGTTATAGCCAAGTTGCTTGGAAATATAACACGTTTAGCTAGTTACATTACAAAATGTGAACACTAATCAAAGGCATTCCAGAAGGTTTCTGCTTCTATCTCCCAAGGACAAACAAACCTCAAGAAGACAGACCCTGTACAACTTTCATGTTTTAAGTAGAGGCCTAATTCTAAAAAGGAATATAAGGTGTGTTATCTAGATTTTTTGATATGACGAAGTAGGCTCTACCAACCCCCACCCTCTTGCAAGAAAACCTGCTTGTGTTCTTAAAAGCTTAGAGAAAAATGTGTAGTGGGAGATGTTTTAAATTTTGGTTTTGGTTTTTTTAAAACCAACTTTAAAAGTTATCTAAATCTTTCCTGCCACAGGAAGAACAAAGACAATTAAAGAAATGTTGCATATTTATTAATCATGCTGAATATTTAGGAGTTGAAATTGTCACCTAAGCAAAACTCAAAGGTCTGAAGCCATTGAAAGGGTGACAGCAACTTTGAATCTAAACGAGCCTGAAATAAGTGATTTGCTATAGTTTCATGAAAATAGGAAGAGTATAGCAACTCTGAAGTGAGTGCTTCTCATGCACATCCTCTGCTACCCTTCTCAAACACAGCACTCCACAATCAAGCTGACGCAGAAAGATAAGAAAAACCGAAGACTCAAGAAGAAACCGAGCCAAGGAAAACCTTCCCAAGACTTTAACATAGATTGGTGAGAGGAAATTGACTAAAACACTGCGAACGGATTAGATTTAAAATTCTCATAATGATTTGGGTGGAATATTGAAATTCTGTTGTAATTTAGAAGACTAACAGTTTCTCATATTAATCAGCAAGACCATGTATTCATGGAGAGAAGATGGGGCTAAACATTGGTAAACAGAGAAATAGTGGGAAGTAACTGGGTTTTACAGTCTTCATAGTAACAACTGGCCTATTTTAAGACAGCTCCTTAAATGGCTTCTTCTAAGTAACTAATTTAAATATTTTCTTTGATTTCATAGTATTTAGTCAAGATTGTTTACTTTGCCCTAGTACAAGAGTGGCCAAACTTACTGAACATCTGAGCCGCATATGACAATCTTCAGAAGTTCAAGAACCATTCCATGCCTGCTTCAGCCCTGTGGGGAGAAGTGTCTTGGGGCTTCAGAGCCATGGGAGGCTTGAGACTTCAAGCATGCCAGGCTTGAGACTTCAGCTCCACTCTTGCTGAAGCCTCAAACCCTAGCAGGGATTTCCCACAGGGCTGAAGCACCAAGATCCGCCTTCCTTGTGGGCAGAAGCCAGAGGCAATGTGTGTGGGAGGGGAGGGTCATGTGCCCCTCCTCCTGATTTTTGCCAGCCCCACTCATCACATGGTGCCATCAGGCCTCCTCCCTGCATGGCCGCTGCTGGGAGCTGTGGATGGGGGGAGAGGCAGTGGCACTGCTTTTGCTACTGCCTCTCTCCAAGGAGCTAAAGCAGTGGCACCACCATGCAGCTCCCAGCTCTTTACTGCTGCCTCTTCACAAGAAGCTAACAACTAAGAGCTGCAGGGAGTGGCTACTGAAGGTAAGAAGAGGTGTGTGCTTGAGGGGGCGGGCATGACTCAAGCTGTTGGGGGTATGTGTGCAAATCTTTAAATTGTGGCCACTGCTCTAAGCAGGCACCCGTTGTCTCTGGCAGAAGCTCCTAGCCCCACCACCCTGCCACAGGGCAGAAACCCCAAGATCCCCTCTCCTCTCCTTCCCCTCCGCAGTCTGGTAGGCAGAGAATAGGGGGCATGAGAGGCTCTGTGAGCCACATTTTAACTGTAAAAGAGCTGCATGTGGCTCATGGGCCACAGTTTGGCCACCCTTGCCCTAGCATAAACTGTTTTGGTTATTAGTAATAACTAGGAAGATTTCACTTACCCATCATTATTTTTCCCACAAACAGTTTTAAATATTTAATATTGAAACTGAATTCCCAATATTTTTGGAAAATAATATACTTTAGTCTTAATTTACCAAGAGGAAGGGTCTCCCAGAAATGATTCACTCACAAGGGTGTAAGCTCTGTTAAAAGATCTCCACAAAGGGACATATAGAAGAGACTGTAAAGGAAGTAAGTAATTTATCTTTTGTGTTGTTTAATGTTCTCTTTTCATTTCCTTAATAACAAAATAGCCATGGTTAGTAATTATGAATATTTTCCTTGGTCTTGATCATGATTTCCCTAACGTATGTAAAAGAACCCCATGACTAAATAGTGGGAGCTACTCTCCTGAGTTGGCAGTAAGAGACAGTTAGTAAAAGCTGGCCTCTCCTTTCTTGTTTCTCTAAACAACATGATTAGATATGTTTTTAAATAAAACGGTTGCCCACCAAATAATTAAAAACCCTACCACTCTCCAACTCACAGATCTCTATATGGGGAGATACCCATCTGGCAGGTGCAGTGGCCAGAAAAAAAGATCTTGAAATCTTGAAAAATCAGGACCTAGTTGTTGATCAAAGAATGTTAATCTGAAAATATGCATGAAACAAAACACCAACATGAAATGTAAGTGTTATCTTGGATTCTTTATTTTGAAGACAGTTTTTACCCAGTGAGTAGCAACTTCATTGTCAAGTATCAAAGGGTAGCCATGTTAGTCTGTATCCACAAAAACAACAAAGAGTCCAGTGGCACCTTAAAGACTAACAGATTTATTTGGGCATAAG
This sequence comes from Chelonoidis abingdonii, assembly GCF_003597395.2. Lineage (NCBI taxonomy): Eukaryota > Metazoa > Chordata > Testudines > Testudinidae > Chelonoidis > Chelonoidis abingdonii. Next base: position 138,066,755 of record NC_133770.1, read on the forward strand.
CTTTCGTGGGTAAAAAACTTCACGTCTTCAGATGCAGTTGCATCTGAAGTGAGGTTTTTTACCCACGAAAACTTATGCCCAACTTAATTGTGACATTCTTAGAGGAAACAGAATAAGGTTAGAAGGCCATATGCAGACCTTGAAGTTGCAGACAAAAGGTGAGAACAGTTCTTAATATGTGTCACTAATGAGGAAGCAAGCTACAAGAGAAATACGGCATTGAGAGAATAAAATCAATCCTTTTTTTGTCTAGCAACTTAAGGTTAACATTTTAACATTTTGGTGCCTGAAGGCAGACAACTAAAATGACATTTAAGCATCTGGATGAGCACCTTGACTTTCAAAGATGGGGAGCACCCATCCTCCCCATAGATCTCAATGGCAATTTGCCCAAGTAATGAAGACAGAATTTAGCTGCCTCTAATTGATAACAGATGCACCATAGTGAAAAACCCCTGCAGTGGCAGGAAGTTGTCTTAATAAGGAGTTTTTTCTTCTTTCTGATTTCAATACATGCTTTAGCTTTGTATAGTGTAAATTGTACTTGGTGGGCAAACATTCTGTGCAATTTTTGTGTGAATTGTGCTATACAGGATACATTACACTGAACTCAGTTTTTCTATACCCGATCTCACCTTTCTTTCTATTTATTGTTGCAGTCAAATCTCTAGAATTCATTAAATTTCCAAAGCCCGTAATAAAAACCTAAGAAATAATGTACATCTCTTAATCTAACACTATCAATAATGCGCCCATGTCACTAATTACACCCACTTTTGGGTAACTGAACTTACAATGAGGTTTTAAAAAGTAAAGAAAAAAGACTAGAAGGAATCTGTGCCATTTCCCAATCAATGTTGACCCATTTTCCCTGTGCATTTAAGAAAGCTTTCCCTTCTTGCTCTCATGTTGCATTGGCATCAAATTAATTTTATTCATTTCAGATAAGGACAATTTTTTTTTTGCCTTACTAAAGAAGCATAACAGACTCTCTCCAGCCCCTTGTCTGCAATAGGCCCAAACATGAACCCATGTAAGCAACGGTGCACATAATTGGTTAGACACAGTATCCATGAACATCACACCATACCATACCCCTTACACAAGCTCAACTGAACTTTGTTGGGACTGTTTGTGGAAGGGCTGCAGGACTCAGCCCTGTGTTAGTTTCTTCCAGCCCAATAACAATGCATAACAGATCTGTGAAGAGGAATCAGAGTCATACATTTTGAGAAGGTTGAATATAAGCTGTGATTTCCCATCTGAACTGCTGATTGGCCCCGTTTAATTTTCCCCAGTATTTATATTTAAATATTTTTAAGGACTATCAAAAATTAACACACACCATCTGTCAGCAGTTAATACATTGGTCTGTTTAATACACTTTTGAAAATTGCAATCAATCTTGCACACAATAGAAAGTGCTAATATTTCAGGCCCAATCTTACTTTTGCTGAAGTCAATGGCAAAACTCCCCTAGAACTGCCCCTCCCTGCACCCTCTGGTGAGCATAACTGGGAATTAATAGATTAAACTTTTGTTGTTGGAAAAAGCGCATTTGCAAAACTAAAATCTTTCATGGGAATATGTGAGTTTTGACCAAACTTTCATCAGGAAAGATTTCTCAGGTGCATGATAGAAATTCTAGAGGGAGGGAAACACAGTCCCTCATTTTCCCATAGCCTGCTGCTTAGTGCACTCACATGGGATGTAGGCATCTTAGGCCTGGTCTACCTTGGGGGGCGGGGGGGTGGAATTGATCTAAGATACACAACTTCAGCTTCTAGAATAGCGTAGCTGAAGTCGACGTATCTTAGATCAACTTAGAATCATTTACTTCGCGTCCTCGCGGCGCGGGATCGACGGCCTCCGCTCCCCTGTCGACTTTGCTTCCACCTCTTGCTGAGCTGGAGTTCAGCAGTCGACAGGAGAGTGATCAGGGATTGATTGATCAGATCTACAATACACGCGATAAATCAATCCCTGATAGATCAATCGCTACCCACTGATCTGGCGGGTAGTGTAGACGTACCCTTAGGTTCAAATCCTTGCTCTGAATCAGGCACAGCAGGGACTTAAGTCTTAAGTTTCTTAGATCACAGATGAAACCCTTAACCACCCGTATTCTGGGGGGTGGGAGGAAAACCCAGACATAAGAAAGGTCTTGGCAAAAATGGAAAATTGTTGCTCAGGTACATAGGAGGCACCTGCACAGTAGTGGTTGTGTAGCATGGAAGAGGTGGGACTAAAAATCAGTTTCTGTACAGATCCCATCTTTCCACAGCTATGCATGGAACTCTACAGCCAGCTTCAATATACCCTGCTCTAATTTACAGAAGCATTCCCAGACTTCCAGAAATCCACTGCTGTGCATACACTATGACTAATTCAAACCCTAACATTCCTCGCCCCCTCCACCACTATCCCTTATTCTGGACCTGCAGTACCACTTCCATCAGCCCGTGATGCTCCTGTCCTTGTAGAATTCTTCCTTGGTTCCTAAAGGATCATCTGCAGCAAGCAGTGTATAGGGGCCCTGATCAGGACAGAAAAGCTGAGCCCCATATGTGTTTGTTCTGAAGCTAGTTCTCCTCTCATAGAAGGGAAAGAAAAGAATTGAATCAATTGCCCTTATTAGTTGTCCTTAAAAAGTTAAATGTTTCCATTTATATAGTTGTTGCCAATAAAAAAAAAATAATCATCATAATTTGTTAAATTTACCACACAGTAGTACCTGATACCACAAGCTTCCCCCGTCAAGTAGAAAAAATAACTGTGGTAGCATTGGGGTATCTGTTGGTAAGTTCTTTTTTATAGGATGACAAATCTCTCAATATTATTATGGCAAGCAGAGTAAATGATTAGGATGGTCTGGTTTGACTTTGCAGGATGTACTTAACATTTTCAACAAAAAGCATTTACAAAAGTTAAAAGGTAGACCAACCACCCGTTTTTCAAACTATTGTGCTTCTGTAACCATCTTACCAGAGCAGCACCCTCTTAGGGCCCTTCATGGTAGACCTCACCCAGATGCAGATCTCTGTTGGTATGTCTCTGTCTCTATCAGTATGTCAATGCTGAAAATAGACACTCACAGCTGGCCCATGCCAGCTGATTTAGGCTTGGGCTAATGGGCAGTTTAACTGAAGTGTAGACAATGGGGCTTGAGCTGCAGCTTGAGCTCTGGGACCCTCCCACCACACAGGGTCCTAGATAATGGGCTCCAGCCCAAGACCCGATGTCTACACTGCAGTTAAACTGCCCATTGACCCACACCCAGAAAGCCCAAGTCACCTGGGAAAGGCCAGATAGGTGTTTAATAGCAGGGTAGACATACCCCACTAGGCCCCAGCCACAGCGCTCTTCAGAGCAGTAAGGTTAAAAGGTGACCAGAAACAAAAACAAAACACATTTCAAGAACAGGGTCATTCCATTATCCTTCAATGGGCCCTCACCCATCTACTCCGTGGTTGTCTCCCAAACAGTCTGTGCGTTCACTCATACCCTCAGGGTGTGGTCATCTTTTTAGGAGGGCTGATCCAGCAGCAAGCAAACTAAATCTCAGGATTTCAATCAGGCTTCTCTCTCATCAAGAAAAGTAAAGTTTTGTCCTTCCTGGTCAGCCCCAAACTGACCTCGTTCTCCTCCTTTTAGCTCTCCTGTCCACACCTGACATTGGCTATAGGTGTAGCAGGGTGGGGTCAACCCTGTCTACAGCAGGGGTCTCAAACTCAAATGACCACAAGGGCCACATGAGGTCTAGTGCATTGGCCCGAGGGCTGCATCACTGACACCCCCACCCTCACTATCTCTGGCTCTGCCCCCACTCCACCCTTTCCATGAGGCCCCATCCCACCCTGCCTCTTCCCACCCCTTCCCTGCCCCTTCCATCCCCTTCCTCAAAGTCCCCACCCCAACACTGCCCCTTCCCTGTCACCAAGGGGTGCGGGAGGGGTGCAGGGTGTGGCAGGGGCTCAGGGCTGGGAGTTGGTGTGTGGGGTGCAAGAGAGCTGAGGGGTGTGGCAGGAGGTCGGGGTGCAGGGTGCAGCAGGTGGCTCAGGGCAGGGAATGCAGGAGGAGTGCAGGATGTGGCAGGGGCTCAGAGTAGGGAGTTGGGGTGCAGGAGGGGTGCAGGATGCAGCAGGGGACTCAGGGCAGGGAGTTGGGATGCAGGAGGGGTGCAGGATGCAGCAGGGAGCTCAGGGCAGGGAGATGGGGTGCAGGAGTGGTACAGGATGCAGCAGGGGGCTCAGGGCAGGGAATTGGGGTGCAGGAGGAGTGTGGGGTGTGGCAAGAGGCTCAGGGCATGGAGTTGGGGTGCAGGGTGTGAAGTCCGGCCCAGTGCCACTTATCTAGGGCAGCTCTGGGGTGGCAGCAGCATGCATTGGGGCCAGGAGCCTGCCCTGGCCCCGTGCTGCGTTGCTCTGCTCAAGGAAGCAGCCGGAACCATGGCCCCTGGGAAAGCAGGGGTGAGCACAGGTCTCCGCTGCTGCTCCTCCAGGTACCTCCCATGAAGCTCCCATTGATCGTGGTTCTCTGTTCCTGGCCAATGGGAGCTGTGGAGGTTGATACCTTGAAGTGAGGCAACACAGGAGTCCTCCCCCTCCTTCCCCTTCCCCTCCGGCCCAAAGGGACGTGCTGCTAGCCACTTAAGGGAGCAGCACGGTGCTCTCGGCACCACGGGGGGCAATCCCGTGGGCCGGATTTGGGCCGCAGGCTCTAGTTTGCCCACCCCTGGCCTGGAGGTAGGCAGAGGGGGTGGGGAGCATGGGGAACTTGGCAAGCTGCATAGAAGAGCCCTGCAGGCTGCATGTTTGAGACCCCTGGTCTACAGGCTTTCCTTAACTCTCTCATTGCCAATCAAGAGCCTGTTAAGTCTCCTTAACAACCCACTCCCTCATTGCTAGTGTGCTGTCTCTCTGCCCCATAGCAGCCTCAGGAAAGCAGTTAGTCACAAGACTATTTTATGCATAACATTTCAAACCTGCACCCCAAAGGAACAGGGAAATTAATGGAAAGCTATTCCAGTCTCCAATTCCAGAGCTTTTTCATGAGGAAAGGATAAACAGAACTGGCTTGATTTACTCCTGTGGAAGCAAACCAGAACTCCTGAGTGCAACTGTTCATGCAGCTGTGCCCGCTGAAGAACTCAACCTGGTTGGAGGGCGGGTAACAGAATTTATTCCATTGTCCCCTGACAGAACCCCTGGTGATGATAGATTTAGAACCTGGCCAGGGCTCCACAGGTGTTCTGTTGTATTTGCTGAGATGGAATGTATGGGCTAATGGTGTTAACATAACCCAGTCACTGTCCAACAGCATTAAGCAATGTTTGGGGTTTAGTATACAGAGTCCTCAGTCTGCTTAGTATCTTGGCAAACACCATTAAAACATCTGTTTAATATTTTATTAAAGATACAGAAAAGAAGGAAATGCTGTTAAAGCATTTGAAATTTAAAGTAGAAAATAAGGCTTTAATTTTAATTTTCCTTCCAGCCGGAGAAAATCTTTAGAAGGAAAACCCATATTTGACAGTCTTTAAATGGTAATAACTGTCCTTTCTGGAGAACAGAGAAGTGAGTTGAGAATGGCTGGCACTGTTGTTGCTGCTGTTGGTGGTAAAGTCTGATCTCATTTCCTACAACACAAAACAAGACTCATACCCAAAAGGGGAGAGAAAAGAACAGGAAAGACAGAAAATGCAGCTTCTGTCTCTGGCATTGAGTCTCACTTGCAAACTCATTGCTGGAGAAACACAGGCATGGCCCTTGGTCTTATTAGCCACCATGAGACTTGGCAAACTTGTATCAGAATCAGGATATTTAGGGCATTGCTTTTAGTTGCCTTTCTGGTCAAAGGCTCTGTCAGGGTCTCTTTCCCACTTTGAACTTTAGCGTCCAGAAAGTGGGGACCTGCCTGTTCCCTTCTAAGCTTAATTCCTAGCTTAGATCTTATCACGCTGCCACCAACCCAAAATATACTGTTTGGCTACACTCCATGTCCCCCAAAACCTTCCCTGGGGAACCCAAGACTGAAACCCCCTGGGTCTCAAAACAAAGGGAAATAAACCATTCCCCTCTCCTTTCTTCCTGCTAGATTTTCCCCTCCCTGGGTTACACTGGGAGATCACTGTGATTCAAACTCCTTGAATCCTAAAACAGAGAGGAAATTCACCTTCCCCCCCTTCTGTCCCCCTCTCAGACTCTCCCTGAGAAGGAGACAGTGATCCTAACACAGAGAGAAATTAACTTTTCCCTCCCTCTTCTCTCCTTTCCCCTCACCAATCCCTGGTGAGTCCAGACCCTGTCCCCTGGGGTCTCACACAAGAAAGAGAAAAAAAAATCAATCAGGTTCTTAAAAGAAAAGCTTTTAATTAAAGAAAGAGAAAAGTAAAAATTATCTCTGTATAATCAAGATGGAAAAATGTTACAGGGTCTTTCAGCTTCACCTAGACCAGAGGGATTCCCCCTCCCAGCCTAAGTACACAGGTACAGCAAACAGAGTTAAAATCCTTCCAGCAAAATACACATTTGCAATAAAGAAAACAAACAAATGCGTAATCCGCCTGCTATCTAGTACTTACAGTATTGAATATAAGAGACTTTTCAGAAAGATTGGAGAAATCTGGTTACATGCCTGGCTTCTCTTAATCCCAAGAGAGAACAGAGAACAAAGAAAAACAGCACAAACAAAGACTTCCCTCCACCTAGATTTGAAAGTATCTTGTCTCCCGATTGGTTCTTTGGTCAGGTGTCAGCCAGGTTCACCGAGCTTCTTAACCCTTTACAGGTAAAAGAGACATTAACCCTTAACTATCTGTTTATGACAGGCTCACAGCATGATGGCAAAATATACAGTCTTGGTCAGCTAAGCCAGACTCATTAAACTGAAGTCAAAAGGCAAAGGGTTGGAAAGAGAAGGAATAAAGTGGGGAAGGAAAAGGACACACCAGATGGTGCTAGAGGTGAGTAACAAAGTCTCACATTCCAGGTGTTGTTCAGAATTTAGCCAGATCCAGTGGAGGTGGGGTGTCATCTAGCTCCCTCTCTAGGCCTGGCCTAGTCAGGATATTTCTCAAGATTAGGATGAAGACACAATTGTGTCATGGTGGATCCTGGGGTCCCAGGAGACTGTGGGGGTGGCAGCCATGATAGAAAAACTCACTGCAGCAGTTGTTGACTGCTTCTTCTTCTAATGACTCTACACTCCAAGCCTTTTCTTGTTAAGAACCTCAGAAAGGATGGCTGAATGGAATAGCCGGTCTTTGAATTGCACAATCTTTGAATTATATCAGTAAGTCTTTCTATTTGGACTAATTCAGTCTTTGTCTCCCTTATGCATCTTTCCCATTAACATTTATGGTTCTAGGTAATTGTGACAATTTAAAAACTTTTATCCACTTTCCTGCAGTTAGGCTCACAAAAAGGATGGATTTGTAGGCTAAGTTATAACAACAGTTCTCATATCAGCATCTAAATGGGACAAAAAGCTCCTGCCCCGTCTCTATGAAGTGATGATTCCAGATAGCTTATGTCATGGTACTCCACTCATAGTTAAGAATCTACTAAATTTGCGGCCATGAAAATCACATTATGAACCATGGAATCTGGTTTTCCCTGTGAAATTTGGTATTGCCATCCTTACTTCTAAACGCTGAGCGGAGAGCAGAGGCTGGGGACCAGGTGCCCAGCTCTGAAGCAGCACTATTACCAGCAGTAGCACAGAAGTAAGGGCGGCAACAGCATAACCCCCCACAATAGGATTGTGACCCCTCCATTCTGAGTCAGGGACCCCAGTTTGAGAAACACTGTGGAGAAATCACACATTTTTTGTGGGTTGCTTACGGCATAAATAACAAATTCTGCAGATGTGTAATATATCCATTAAATTTATGCTGTGACCAACCTGCAGAAAATGTGTGATTTCTCCATGATTTAAGTAGACCCCCCTACTCATAGCAGACTTTCTGCTGTCTACAGCCTAGGTTACACTGTTCTGAATTCAGAGAACTCATAGACTGGTCAGCACCCTCTCCCCTCCCCACCCCACCCAGTGTACACAATTAAGAAATATCAAAACTGCTCAAGCTATTCACGGCCAGTAAATGAAAGAGCAAAGAGAGAGCCAAGTTTTCTATATCTACAAGAATGGAAAGACAAGACAATGAGTTGGCTCAATAGGCTGAAAAATGGCTTGTCTGTAAAATTGAGTGGATATAAGCCTTGATTTTTGTGGGCCTTGTGGCAAATCAAGCTCCACTCATTCTAGTACAAAGTGATTAAATGCACATTCAGATCATCAGGTACCAAGCAAAGGGGGTAGGTCATTCGCTAATGGGAATTCCCTGGAGAATTGTGAGTGAAATAAAAAGGCAATTAGTATTATTCTGTCAGCACATGCAGGGGGTTAATGGTGGCTTTTAGAAGATTGGCACTACTGCTACAACCATTGGGTGTTACTGTGGGCATTCAAAGAAACCCTGATCCAATTAGTGGTCCCTACTCCCATGTGCACGTATGCACATCCACACATACACACATAGCTTCAAGTTACTTAATTCTGTCACTTAAAGCTCATGTCTTATAATAATACTCCTGACTGAAACGACCTTCCGTTTTAGCATTTCATTTACATTATGGTAGGAGCAATCAGATACTAAGCAAGTTAGGTCTGGATGTCCTTTGCTATACATACAAGTGCCTAGGTAAAGGTGCTAGGATCCCAGAAGGAAGAGGAACATACCACTGCTTCTGAAACAGTGCTTAAAGTGAATTTTCCTCTATAATTGGAAAGGGAGAAGACACTTCACAACACATATTCAAATGTAATAGCAAAACCCTCTTCTACGTTATATCTTTTTCTGTAAGGGTTAGGTGAATTACCTCTAACTGGAACAAAAAACATTTTGCATCAGCTTCTTCCATTATTGTTTGTTGCATCGCTAAACTACGTCTACTGAGATTTAAATCCTTTACCCAAAGTATTCGACACTTCAAAGGAACTCAAGACTTACATTAGTCTATTCAGATATGGACATGTAAAGAAAGAAGTCATCTTTCTTGAACCATTATGCATTTTCATTTGAGCTTCCAGTAGATTTTTAGTTTACTTGCACTCAGCACAGGACACATGAATGTAGAGAATCTATCAATGTTACTACATAATATTGTGTGTTCATCTTTTTTTTAAAATACGTGGTGAATGTAGCTCTGCCTATAGTTAAAGTTTACTGACAGTATAAGAACTTGTTCTCAGTTACTTATCACTTTGCTAAACAAATCCTTTGGTTTGAATTTTTCTGTTCCCAGTGTCTGCTTCTAGATAAATTCATCAAAAATTCTGTCTGCACATGCTCCATTAATTCATAGTTCCTACATGCCAGAAAGACTGTACTTACACCATGTCCACAGATTAATGGAGCATGCTGCAACCTGACGTTCAGCAGGACTTTTCTCTGTAACTTTCCTGGCTAGATGCTGTGGGCCAATAGGGCACTAGGTACAGGAACTCAGATCAGGGAGACCCGATAAGAGGGGGTGAAAACAGGGATCCAATCAGAATTTTGATAAGTAGGGGATCCAAGTTATCTGTCCAAATGCACCAAATTTGAGTGACACAGCAACCCCATGCATGAGGTTGCAACACCATTCATTCATATATGGTCCAACCACTCCTCCCTCATGATAGAAGTGTGTCCAGGCCAAATTTGAGCCAATGGCATTGTGACCCCATGAGTGAGTGGCATTGTGACTCTATGTTCCAGACTGCAACACTATTCACTGAAATTTGGCCCATACGAAAGGAAGGGTGGCCTGGCCAAATTTGAGTGAATAGTATTGAACCTGGTGCATAGGGTTGCAATGCCAAGTGGCAGGGCTATGCCACCCAGCTCTGGTCAGGAGCTAAGTGTGTGTGTTGTGGGGAGAGGCACACTGAGTCTCCTGGTTTATTGCACCCCTGTGTGAAGAGAACAGAAGAAAGAGGGTGTCATGCTGGCAAACCAACTCAGATCAAAAGTAACAGGCCAATTCACCTGAGTGTGACCCTTAAAAGCATGTCAATAGGTATTGCAATGCATTCCAGACAATTCAATTGTGTATGGGTTACAAAGGGAAGTTAAATGGGCCAGCAGACACCAGACACCAGCCTATTCACTGATGTGGATAAGAAATCAAGAAAAATGTTGTGTATATATTTACATCTGTCTATATCCTGTACTCAATTAAGTTTAAGATCAAAAGATGTGTATACACTGCATACACTGCATGGAACTAATGAATATTTCCTGTATCATCATCACTTATCTGTCCATGTTTTAATGAATGGCCAGCAATTGCCTCATATAAATCAATGTATGCATGGGAAGTAGGTAGTTCACTTCAAAGCAATGGTCATTGGTTTAACAATGGAGACTCACAAACTGACTGCATTACCTATTCTTTCTCAGAGGAAAACCCAGGCTGTGCCAGTAACTCTCAAGGAGCAGCTTTCAACTACAAATTCTGGACTATGGGAACGACCCTACTATTTCTGATTCATTTTTGGACTGCTTGAACTCTGGCAGAGGGATTTCTAAGCATATAGACAGACATTGGCAGAATTCAGTTTTGGGAAGTCTGAGGATGATTGAAAAGACTCTTAACAGACTCTATCTGTGCTATAATTTGAACTACAAGTGCTAATTCACCTATAATGTATATTATTTTCTTTAATCTCTTAATAACTCTCATCTTTTCTTAATAAAACAACTCTTTAGTTTACTAAGGATTGGATAACAGTGTTGTTTTTGAAGTATGCAGTGACCTGGGGTGAGCGACTGGTCTTTAGGGACTAGAAGAACCTAACGTGTGGTGTTTTGGGTTTTAATAATCTTACATCATAAAGTCCAGTTTGCCTGGGTGATAAACAGAGGCTGGAATGCCAAGGGGATTGTCTGTATTCCATGGTAACATGACTGTCAGGTATTCCACTAGTGTAATGGTCCAGGAATACTCTTTTATTACTGGCTTGGTGAATCGAATGAAAGAATATACAACCAGTTTGAGGGTGTCTGCCCTATTTTCTGACAATCCATCCTGAGTTTGGCATTCTCAGCTGGGACCCACTCTAGGCACCACAATAGAGGGAATAAACTCAGAAGAATCTGTTACAACTAAAGTCTTCACAGAATCTAGAATGACCCCTTTATTCCAGAGTTTCAACATACCTTTGCTGTCTAGGAAATAGCTGTGAAACACTCTAGTGCCCAGCCTACAAGGAATATAACAATCTTCCACTGCTTTCAGTTACTCCATTAGCCCAAGTGGCACAGGTCTGTACGGTGGAAATAAACATACCAACCTTGTTAATGACTCATGTGGGTGTTAATATGCTACTAGGGGGACTGATTTCTGTTTTTTCATTTTCCTTTTTTAAAAGCCTAGGATATTGAACTCAAATTATGTTAAAATAACATTAAGGTTGCAAATTCAAGCAGTCAAAAGTTAGGAAATGTCAGAATTAAGGTTGCCTTCAGCTTCCTAATGTGTATGCATTATGTAACGATCATTACATGATCATATAATACTCTTGTCATAAGATCCTTCTTTCATTCATTACACAAGATAGAACTGCCATGGAGATAAATCAGATGTCTGTAGGACCCTTGCCTCATTTGTTGCAGCAATTGAAAGGTATGTGGTGGACAAGGCAGGGGATTGCAGGATAGGAAGAGAAAAAGTGGTCTCATGATTAAGGCACTTGAATGTTGCTCTGTAGAAATGGATTCTAACCCAGTCTCTGCCTTATTTTTTCTGTGTGAAGCTAGACAAGACTGAAACCAAACTTTGCACAGGTGGTCACTAATTGTGTATCCTCATTTTCTGAGTACTCACCTTGAAACAACAGGGTTCTGATTTGCAGAAGCACCGAGCATTCATAACTGCAACTGAAGTCAGTGCTGTGCTTTGAACATATAGTAAACGCCATGATTTGAAATACTCTGAAAAGTCAGGCCACAGACATGCCAGATTAGGTGTTCAAAATTAATAGACACTTTAGACAATTTTGGCCTTACTCTGTGCCTCAGTTCTCCATTGGTAAAATGGGGATAATAATGCCACCTATTCTCACAAGTGATTTGAAAATCTAAATTCATTAGTGTTTGTGAAGCAAGCACCGTGATAACATGGTGAGAGCACTAGAGAAATGCCAAGGAGAAAATTAATTCTGTATTCAGTCCAAGGCTTGAATGTTGTGTTCAGGAAATAAGGCCTGGAGCCACACACTGATTGGGGAGGAAAATAAATATTGAATAACTACCCATCCACTGGATGAAGTAGGGGTGTCATGGGGAACAAAGTGTATGTAATCACAGAATTAAAAACTATCGTAATGCATGTGCAAAGCAGAGTTGAATTAAGGTTGCACAGGCAACCTTAATTTTGTCATTTCTTAACTTTTGAATACTTGACTTTACAATTTTAATGTTCTTTTCACATAGCTTTTTGGAGATATATAAATTCTGTGGTGTATACCAGGCAATTTCTTTTTTTCTGTAACTACTGATTCTTAAATTTTGTAGCATATCTGATTGGCTATTTCAGGAGTTCATATATTAAAATTGAACATCAACAATGTGATAGACTAAACAAAATAGGCTTTTTCACCTTTAATATCAATGGCTCAGTAAGTCTAGATCAGGGATTGGCAACCTTTGGCACACGGCCCATCAGGGAAATCCGCTAGAGGGCCGGGATGGTTTGTTTACCTGCAGCGTCTGCAGGTTCAGCTGATTGCAGCTCCCACTGGCCACAGTTCGCTGTTCCAGGCCAATGAGGGCTGTGGAAAGTGGTGTGGGCTGAGGGATGTACTGGCTGCCGCTTCCCACAGCCCCCATTGGCTTGGAACGGTGAAACATGGTCAGTGGGAGCTGTGATTGGCCAAACCTGCGTACACTGCAGGTAAACAAACTGTCCTGGCCCACCAGCAGCTTTCCCTGATGGGCCACATGCCAAAGGTTCCTGATCCCTGGGCTAGATTCAATATAGTTTGACATAGTTGGTGCTCGTGAGAATTTGTGGAGTTTTCAAAGAATTCAGCAATTTAACAATTTCATTTTCATTGGTGATTCATGGGATTTTACAATCCCAGTCCCCATAAAGTAATATATTTTCCTGAAAAATTTTGCTAGTTCATTTTAAAGGGAAGTAACTATTTACTTTGCACATAAGTTTATGCATTATAAACCTATGCAGTGAAACCCACTCAATCAGTTTATACAAATGAAGAAAGGAGTTGATGATTAGTAATGCCCTTCCTATATTCTTAGATCAACTGAGCATAGGTGATGTATTTTGACAACTGAAGCTTTATTTATCAGAGTAAACGGTACCATATTTCTCTCTCTCTGTGGGAATACTTCATCCAGAGTGCAGTGGGAGTCATAAATGGAGTTTAGTTTCCAATAGAATCACATTCCAAAAAGTGAATCACAACACAGTCTTTATTTATGTATTTTATGTATACATACCCTTTCATAGTAAGCAGATGTGTGTATTTTCTTGTTAGGTATGTGAACACTCTGCACATATGTATCTCCCATTGAAGTTAAAAGGCATTAATCAACACTTGGCTAAGGAAATATAGATCCCATGAAGAAAAATAGAATAAAGAGTTAGAGAGCCAAATTTTAAACAAGCTGAAAATACCAAGAATAAAAGAAATGAAAAAAAATAAAAGAGAACAAGAGAAAAGAAACAGAAATGTCTTGTTGCTGAAAGATTCATGAAGGCTTAAAGGACTAATGAGAAGCTAAAAGATATACTAAACATACATACAATACCCACCTGCTGAAGTGAAGAAACAGATTGACAGAGCCAGAAGAGTACCCAGAAGTCACTTACTACAGGACAGGCCCAACAAGTAAAGTAACAGAATGCCACTTGCCATCACCTTCAGCTCCCAGTTAAAACCTCTCCAGTGCATCATCAGAGATCTACTACCTATCCTGAAGTATGATCCATCACTCACAGATCTTGGAAGACAGGCCAGTCCTTGCTTACAGACAACCCCCAAACCTGAAGCAAATACTCACCAGCAACCACACACCAAAACCACTACCCCAGGAACCTATCCTTGCAACAAAGCCCGTTGCTAACTTTGTCCGCATATCTATTCAGGGGACACCATCTAAGGACCTAATCACATCAGCCACACTATCAGAGGCTTATTAACCTGCACATCTACCAATGTGATATATGCCATCGTGTTCCAGCAATGCCCCTCTGCCATGTACATTGGCCAAACTGGACAGTCTCTACATAAAAGAATAAATGGACACAAATCAGACATCAAAAATTATAACATTCAAAAACCAGTCAGAGAACACTTCAATGTCCCTGGTCACTCGATTAGAGACCTAAAAGTCGCAATATTACAACCACAAAAAGCTTCAAAAACAGACTCCAACAAGAGACTACTGAATTTGAATTAATTTAACAATTGGACATCATTAAATTAGGCTTGAATAAAGACTGGGAGTGGATGGGTCATTAAACAAAGTAAAACTATTTCCCCATGTTTATTTCCCCTCCTACGGTTCCCCACACCTTCTTGTCAACTGCTGAAAATGGGCCATTTTGATTACCACTACAAAAAGTTTTTTTTCTCTCCTGCTGGTAATAGCTCACCCCTTAACTGATCACTCTTGTTACAGTGTGTAACACCCATTGTTTCATGTTCTCTGTGTATGTGTATATATATAATTTTCCTACTGTATTTTCCACTGCATGCATCCAATGAAGTGGGTTTTAGCTCATGAAAGCTTATGCTCTGATAAATTTGTTAGTCTCTAAGGTGCCACAAGTACTCCTGTTCTTTATACATACTGTTAGTGATTGGGTAGGAGAGGTAAATAATTCTCCGTAATACACAGGAAAATAGAGGGAGTGCAGGCGAAGAGGTGAGAATGTATCTATTGTGGGTTTTTTTCCCCCTAGAGCTTTGAAACAACCTGTTCTCCTGAGGTGGATGTAGGGGGTGGAGCATGGGGAGAGAAAGCACTTAAAAAAGAGTCAATTTCTAATCACTCATTTGTTTCAGCCCCCTTGCTAGTACTTGCAGGAGTGGCAGTCTAGATGATGTAGCTTTAAAATGATATAGAGGAAAATGCTTATAGCAAGTGCTGGCTGTACTTGGGGAAACCTAGTATTCCTCCCCCCGACCCTTAAGTATTCCTGAAATTCACAAGAAATGAGCTTAGGGAAAGAAAAGAAATACCATTTACAATACTAGAATAAAATCAAGAGATCATCCACCAACTTATTTTTTCTTCTATACATTTGCAGCCTTTGCAACCACCTGCCCCTCAGAAGAAGCTGCATATAGGTAGGGAGAGTTAATACCTCGGTGTGTGACATGTTTACAAAAAAAATGAATTTGCCAATACAAATATCTGAGTAATGGACAGGGTCCATTTTCTAGCACTTACGCGCACACACAAACAAAGGGACAGAGAAAAGGGAAAGGGAGGACTCTCATGTAATACCCAACATTTAGAGGTCAGAATGAAAGACTTGGACTTTATTTGTGCTGGCTTGGCTTGATGGCAAGTGTCAGTAGTAATTAAAGGGAATACATTTCTCACTCTCTCTGCTAAAACTGATGACCTAGAAAACAAAGTCAAAAATCTAAGACTGGTTGATATGTCAGCAAAGGTGGAACCTGGGGAATAGTTCATTCCTTTCCCTTTGCTAAATGGCTTTTGGGTACATTAGGACTCTTATTACCTGCTGATTCTACTTAAGAAAGTTTGTCTTGATGAGCACTCAGAATGGGGTGAGGGGCATGTTTTTTGCATAAGTTGTATTCCCTATGGAAAAATAAATGGAGTGTGTGTGGGGGGGAGGGGTGACGGGGGGAGACTGTAAAAAAAAAGTGATTTTCTATTTTTTGTCCTTTATTTAATCTAAAAACTAAAACTATTCCGTGTGTTTTATTCTTCTTAATAAAATCTTATTTGTGATCATGTGTAACATTTGTAGGTTTTGCTTTTTAAGAGACATAAGTTTTAAATGTTAACATTAAAAAAGTGGAATTAATGGAGGGCCTTTAGCTACTCTGACCATCTTTTCTCCACATTGTCACTGCCCATTCAGTATGTAAAGTATTGCTACTATTAAACATAATATATTAATATATGATTATAATGCCTGGCCCCTGTGTAGCTTTGTGAGGGTCCAATTCTGTGACATGCTGCACTCCTTCAACTCTTTTATTGGCATCCATTGTTTGTCACTTTGAGGATTTGGCCTTAAAATGCCACTTAAGTCTAAATTGAAAGTTAAGCAAAAGACAGGATATCAGAACTCTTTGGTTCCATGCTTAAATGAGGCTTTATTATCCTCATAATAACTTACTACAGTCTCTTTGATTTAGCAGAAAAACCCTTTAATTTTTTTTTATAAGGTGGAATAGTCTAGTTAAAGTAAAAGAGACATACTAGTTTTCCCCCACAGAACATATTATACTATGAGCATCATGTTAAGATGCAAACGGTATTAACATTTCTGAGATTAGTCTGTTCCAAAATCTCAGCACTAAATCCCTCAGCAACGTTATAGGAATATCTAACCAAATTACATAATTTAAGTTTTAAGCAACTCTTGGGTCTGATGTGTCTCATTTGCAGTTCACAGCAGATGTCACTTTAATTTTTTTAGAGCTATAGAATATTCTTAGCTCTGAGACTAAAAGAAAAAACAGCTAGAGCTATCAAGATGACAATGTTTTTCCCATTACAAAATAAAATGGCATTTCTTAACTCTTTCAGAGCATTGAAAATTAGTGCCTGATTCTCCAAGCACTTACTCAGCAGGAGTCCTAAGGAGCCTGATCTTGCCCCCACTGAAATCAATAGCAAACCTCCCTGTGACTTGAGTGATGCAGGTGTGACAATCTACACTATTGTGGTTACCACTTCTACAAAATTATCATAAATCTTGTGCAGAGTATGCCTTGTGACATATCATTGGCAAAGTCATAATCTGTTGACCATTACTGTCCTGTTGAAATGTATGTACCATCATTGTATATGAAGTTATGAGACTTTGCTATATGTTTGCTACTGAAACATGTTGGGAATCTAGGAAACTCACGCAGACGAGTCCCTGGGAAATAACAAAGGAACTGTGTCAAGCCTCACCTACGCAAAGGGTGTAACCAAGAATTTGCAATTAATATGAAGGACTGAATGCGGGGCATTCAGGCAATGGGACTGCTTAACTCCATGACAAAGGAAGGTAGCTATGTTACTCTGTCTTCAAATAATTTTAGACTTCTCTTATTGATAACTTGAAGTGTGATGAAGAAAAAATAACGTAGCGCCAGAGAAGAAATATAATGTGCTCTTTGTCTCATTTCCATAAGGTTTGTCATATGTTCAGTCCAAAAAAAGAGAAAGCAGCAGAGGAAAAGCAATGCTGGGCAAAAGCTAGCAATCATTGCCCCTTCTTGCAACCTCCTCAAGTGTTTGTGGGTAGATCTAGTGAGGATGTAGAAAAGTTTCCTGGACATCTTTGCCATGAGAGAA
The DNA here is from genome assembly GCF_003597395.2 of Chelonoidis abingdonii. Lineage (NCBI taxonomy): Eukaryota > Metazoa > Chordata > Testudines > Testudinidae > Chelonoidis > Chelonoidis abingdonii. The sequence goes on from NC_133770.1 coordinate 138,084,324, forward strand.
ACAAGGTAGAGTCATTATATAACAATGACTGAATTTCAGAAGGTTTGGCGGTTCTGTTCAGTTAAGAAATCACATTTGAATATTTACATGAACCTCTTTCGCTTAGATGCATCTCAGCAGCTTACTTTCTTGAGAGAGATTTTCTACATCTTTGTTCCATCTGGACTCAGAATACCAAACTGCAAGACCATCTTCACTGCATCTAAGTACTTCTGCCTCTAGTCCCAGTGGAAAGCAAGAGGTGAAGGGGCATAGAAATATTCAAAAAAGTTACTGGAATATTTTCAGAGCTCATAAAAAGTTTGGTTTAGTCCTTGTTTTGGCTGAACCATTCTGCCCATCTATAATACTCATTCTGCTACTACATGGTTCTGAAATGAAATGGAAAATGGGAAGTGATAGTCAGCATTTTGCAACATCAGACTCATTTTAGCAGCTTTCTTCTGGGTTTTTAAACATTGGCTTCTATCTCTCTCAATTTAATGAATGGATTATTCCGAATTCATGACCACAGACATTACTGCTGTCATTCCCCTCAAATGTAGTTTTCTGATCACACAGTGTGAAAGGCTTCTTCACAGCAAGATATTGCTAATTACTAAACTCTTCCCTTCCCTTCCTCATCTGTCTTCAAGAAATGCATACTGGCCATGCAATGCCCATAATAACCAGCACTGCACAGAGAGCAGTGAAGTCAACTAACAGGTGAAGTTAGCAAATATTCTTTCCAATTAGTCAAGAAGAGTTGCACAGATTGTTGGAGGTCCCTATATGCAGGAAGAAAACAAGGTTTTTAGTTCTAATTAGTAACTCTAGTTTTTACACAAATTACTTTTACATGTACTTGGCATTGTTCTAGAAAGTATAGCTCTCACTATGCCAATTTCTTGATTACAGAAACATATTAGATTATTGTGACCAGGGTCGCAGGTGGGCCACACTGAGGTACTCTATTAGGGCAAACTGCAAAGAATGGGGCAGACAATCCTGAAAGTTGGTGGTTATTCCAATACTTAGATCCACCAAGCTAGCCATAAAACACCTTCTATAATAACCTACACAGAAGCTGAAACACAATTCCTTTAAAAGAAACCCAGCCTTTGGGCTCCCTCCCAGACAGCCAAGTCAAATATGAAAGTTCTACCAATTCCAGAGTATCAGACACATTACTGCCCAGGTTAATGACTATTTCAGATGTTACCCAAATACAAGGTTACAGCCAATTCTTATTAATTAAACTAAAATTTATTTAAAAAGAAAAGAGAGAGAGTAGTCGTTAAAAGATTCGTATACATACAGTACCTGAATACATGAGTACAGTTCTGAGATCAGTTTCATAGTAGAAATTGTTTGCTTTCAAGTTTCAAAGAGTTCTTAGAATTAGTCCATAGGTTCAGTTCAATGTTCCATACCCAGGGTGATCCAGATGGGACTGGAGACCTCAGTCTTATGACTTAAGCTTCCCCTGAATAAATCTCAAGCAGATCTAAGATAAAAGGATCAGGTCCTAAGAGTCCTTTATACAGTTCCTGGGCAGTACAAAGTCCTTGAATAAACAATAGGCTTTTGATGTAAACTTCTGTTTCCCAAACATCACTGGTACTTACTACCTGGATTAACATAAGGTAATTTATCCATGAAGCAGTTTATCACAAACTTTAAAGAGACATATAGACAATGGCATTATTCCACCCAAGTTTCATCTAAATGGTAATATTTCCTTTTGATCTCTGAATTAACAGAATACAGCCCCAGACTGTAAGCGTTTGGTTACATTGTTAACCTCTAACAAGATATAAATATATAGTCACCGTCTTCTTCCAATGCTTTAACAATGCAAGTTTACATTTCAAAGTTCTAGCCTTCTTAACTTTTCTAACATATCTCTAAAGGTTGAATTTGGGTCATTTAGCCTGTAAGCTACTTAACCCTTTCTGGCCATGTGTCACAATTATACTGCAGAGTCTGTATGAACCATCGCAGTATCAGAAATAATCCAGGATCACCATTCTCCTGCCCCACTAACTCTACAGCAAATACAATCATTATAATATCCTACTTTTAGCCAGAAAATCCTGAGCCATCCACTGGAGTAGGATTTCACCCTAGAAACAATGACTAACTCTCTGTGCAATTCATTCACAGACCTTAGACAACTGCCTCAGTCAATCTTCAGGGAGCCTGGCTAAGAGCAGGATCATTAACTGACTTACTCATAAATCTTTGTAAACGAGCACCAGGTGGTTCAATACTTGGGTATGTGCCTCTTACACCAACTTCAAGCTATAGAGAAAAAGCTTTTGCTCATTTGAGATTCCCCTTCTAGCCTTTAGGTCAATGGTGGACAACCTGCGGCCCACGGGCTGCACACAGCCCATCAGGGTAATCCACTGGTGGGCTGCCAGACAGTTTGTTTACATTTTCACTACCTCCTGCAGCTCACAGTGACTGTGGTTTCCCGTTCCTGGTCAATGGGAGCTGCGAGAAGTGACAGTCAGCATGTCCCTGTGACTGATCACTGCTTTAGCCAAGTACCCACCAATGCCCACCACTGCTTTAGATGGTTATTTCTGCTTACAGATCTGGCCACCTCTCCAATGCATTATAGCACTGTAATGGGGCAGCTTCCTCACTCTGGCATGGAAGGGGTTAAAGTAAGCCAGAGAGGCCACGCAGAGCCCCAGCCAATCCTGGAAGGTCTTACTGGTAGCTAATCAAGTGGAGACTTGAAAGCAGCCAATCAGGGCCAGGACGGGCCCTATAAGAAGGCCACAGGACAGAGGGGCAGTCTCTCCCTGGAGCGCAAAGGGAGAAAAACTGGCTCTTAGAAAAGCACCTAAGGCAGGGCAGGGCAGGGCAGGGTCAGGGTCCGGGAGAGCTCTGGGCTGACGACTGCCAGACTGGGGCCCTGAAACAAAGAGACAGGGGCTACAGGGAAGTGGTGCAGAGAAGCAGGCAGTAGAAGAGAGTTAGAGGAGGGCAGTAAGTGGCTGCTGCTAGAGGGTCCCTGGGTCGGGGCCCAGAGTAGTAGGCAGGTCTGGGCCCCCCAATTCCCCTCCCCCCACTTGCCAGTGATGAGAGTGGCTAAGCCAGACTGCAGTTTGCCGTTGGAAGAAGGGGCTAGAGTGAGGACTGCAATAAGCCACTGAGGTGAGAGGTAGAACCAGAAGCTGACGGTCCCCTGGAAGTGGGGAAGAGCCAGTGGAGCGGGCAGAGCCAGAGGGCAGTGTCCAGGGCGGATGTTGTGGTCCAGGAGTGATGTGGGTCCAACTGTGAGGACGGTGGAGACTGAGAGTGTAACAGTGAGTGAGACACCACTAGTGAAGGTGCACTGCTGAAAGAGCTAATTACCAAACCAACCAGCAGAAGGCGCCACTGTGGTGAGTCTGTGCCCCATTACAAGCATGTTAACTTGAACCAATACAGGTTTTATAGTCATGTTGTTTGAAGACAACAAAAGGTGTGTTTAAAGTGAGCAAAATATGCACAGGCATGTAAGCTTGACTAACTTCTTAACTCACACTCACACATTTGAAACTTTGATTTACTGTCAGCTCCATTCATTACATTGTAGATATTGGGCCACTACAAGATGTGTGCCCTTACTCCTCCTCTCTCCAGTGACATTTCTTCTAACACTACTGCAATTATTAGGGATAGGAGCAGGGTCTGATAGTTATTTATATTTAAAGCACAGGATTGGAACTTAGGAGATCAGGACTGTATATAATACTACTTTATCTACCTCATAGGCCAGCTGTGAGGCGTAGTTCCTTAATATTTATAAAGACCTTTGAGATCCTTTGTTGGAGATGCTATACTAGTTCAAAGATTGTAATCAATCTTTGCCACATAAGCACATTCTGTTAGCCCAGTGAACTAGGGACTTGATTCAACACCATACTTTGATACAGACTTTTGGAATCAACGTGCATTAAAAAACTTCCAGGTGTTGAAATGTCACAAATAAAATCTATTCTCTACATACTTTGTCTAGCTTTGCATTCCTAAATAAAGGCTATTGTCCTGTTTTATAGACCATTTGAAAAAGAAAAAGCATTGTCTAAAGCATATCAGCATCCCTTGAAATTATGCTGCTCTCGGTATTGTCTTTGCTTTGTGATATGAGAAAGCAAAATGTGTTAGACAACAGAAAGTGAATAATGTATGTTTCTATGGCTACCAGAACAGGTTTCTTGCACAGGTCCTTGTCTATGAAGACATTAAGATAGTTTGACAAAGTACTAGTAAAGAGAAAGAAATGCTTAGTCCTGAAATCAAGAAAGGTCAGACGCTTACTAGAAGTATGTACAAAGCATGTTTTGATATAGCTACTCTGAGGGCTGCAAATTAATATGTCATTTTGAAAGCAATAACATTTTCAATTTAAATATCATTTGGTGAATTTATGAGAATTTCACTTGGAAAAAGTATATAAATTTCCTCCTTCAGTTCCTTGATCCAGCAGAGGAGATAATTTGACAAGTTTTACTGATAGTAGTAGGTCTTGTGCAAATGTCCTCCAGAGAAGCCTGCAATTAGCCTAGTCCAGTTCTAAGTGGAACTTTAATTCTAGTCTTCCTTACATTTTCACAATAATGAAAATTAAAAAATGATGGGCCATAATCACTTATCGGACACCAATACAGTTTTCTGGATTTCATGACTTCGACAGAGCTTTGTCAACATCCACCAGTGGAGGATAAGCCCCAAAATATTATATTTCTGATTGTTAAATTTTGTCTTTTTACATATATTTGTTGAACTTTGGAGGGTGGAGAGAGAAATCCTGATGGGCTAAATTTTTCAGCACAGACATTGTTGATATCAAGAGGATAAGCACAAAGTGATAAAGTAGCTAAGAAGCAGTTCAACACAGGAGTAGCAGATGTAAGAAACTTATAAAGGTAACATAGGAAAATAGTGCAGAGAACTGAGAGTGACTTATTTCAAGGAAAGAGGGCATGGAGTGGTGCGATCATGTTGGATCTTTCTGCTCCAAGGGCGTGTAGGGAGTTGCATATCACTGAGTTAGGCAATAGATAAGACTACGTTTTAGTCACAGGTACTTTTAGTAAAAGTCACAGATAGGTCTTGGGCAGTAAGGAAAAATTCAGGGCCTGTGACCTCTCCATGGCTTTTACTGTATACTCCTGACTAAAACTTGGGGGGGGCAGCATGGGGGTACAGCCGGGGGTGGGGGGCACCACAGGTGCTGGGGGGTTACAATCTGGGGGGAGGGATGGTGTGGGTGCTGGGGGGAGTCAGTGAGACTGGGGCAGGCTCCGTAGCCAGCTCCTGAGCTCTACATTCTGCTGCTTCCATTCTGCCCCAAGCCCCATTTCTTCAGCTCCCATTGGCTGGGAACCATGGCAAGTGGGAGTTGGGGGCTGGTGCCTGCCGGTACAGGTGGCACATGGAGCTAGGAGCTGAGGGAGAGGAGTTCCTGTCACTGTTTTGAGGTAAGCACCGCCCCACACCCCAATCCCCAGCCCTGAGCCCCCCCACACCCAAACTCCTGATGTGGGGGGCCTGAGACTGCCCCAGCAGCACCCGGTGCACCTAGTCCAGGGCTTCCCGAGCTGCTCAGGCAGTCCCCAGGCTAGGCATCCAGCCGCTGCAGAAGTCACAGAGATCACAGAAAGTCATGGAATCCATGACTTCTGTGACCTCCGTGACAAACAAGGAGCCTTAGCAATAGGCTGAAAGCTTATTGAAGATGGCTGATCAGTCACTGCATCATAACAAAACCATAAAGAAATTCTTAAAAGACGAATAAGCAAGAGTCACTGGATTAGCATAGAAGTACTTTTGATGAAAATAGAGTGTGTTGTTAAAGTTGAACAAAGCATCCACACAAATCTTTATTACTATGTAAGAGAGGAATGTGCATAAATTCTAAGAATGCATTACACTACTCACTTTAGGCTTGCTATCAGCACATTGCTTCATCTGCTATCACTGGTGCATCTAAATAAAGACACTTAGACAACAGATTGTATTTCAAACCTGTATTCACTCACTGTGTACCACACTGCATTGCCTGGGATGCAAGTCTAGATTTCTGAATTCCATTGCCTATTTCTATCTCTCTGATTAGGTTACCTAACAGACATCTCATCAAATGTACTGTACCATGGAGAACCACTTATGAATCTGATCCATAAGTTTTAGGTATAACACCTAATTAATTACTAAAGAACCAGTCCAATTAGCACCCAACATTTCCAAAAGTTGTGAGGCATGCTTGATAAATACCTTACTACACTGTATTGTATTGTGGCTTTATTGTTAATAATCATACTGAAAGATCAGCTAAGATAAAGTCCAAGTGAGGTACAGTATCTTGTAGTACAGGATAAGCTACAAGCACCTGCACAGACAAAAATATTAGCATTGAAACTAATGTCTAACCTTATGTAGCCCAAGATCCAGTGTGCTTCAACAGCAGCCCTGGAAACTACAAGTTGTGGACTACAAACTGCGGCATGCTGGGAGAACGTACCCTCTGCACCCCACCCCAGCAGGAGGTCTCAGCACTGACTGAGCTGGGAGCACGTTGCAGGCAACCAGAGAGAAGGCTGCTGGACTGTAATCTTGTTCTATGTTCCTTACAGAATAAAGCCTTGTTCTTGGTGTTTTGTCTGAATGGGTCTGGTCCGAGGTGAACACACAGTGACACACAACGCAACACACAAAAAGGAGTCTCAGGCCCAGTTTCCCAAAGTTGTGTAAAAAGTCACAAGGCAGGCTTCCTTTATCCTGAACAACCTCATACTGGGCCAGTGAACAGGAGCAGGGGCTACACTTACGCCCATTTTAATCAACCTGGAGACAGAGCTGGCTTGGAAGCTACACCAGTTAGATTGCTTCTTTGATCTATTACTACTTGTTTAAGAAGAGTCAAGCATTTTATTAAATAAATCCAAGGAAGTGCTTTGTGAGAATCACAACTCATCATCTCATACAGCTTCTAGAACTCTGTGTCCACTTTTCAACTGGTGGGACCGTTACAGTGTTGCCAAGTCTTGTAATTTTATGAGACTTAAGAACAGGTCAGACCAAGGACCCAAAGGTTCATATAGCCCAGTATCCTGTCTTCCAACAGTGGCCAATGCCAAGAGCTTCAGAGGGAATGTACAGAACAGAAAATCATCAAATGATACATCCCCTCTTGCCCATTCCTAGCTTCTGGCAAACAGAGGTTAGGGATGTCATCCCTGTCCGTCCTGGCTAATAGCCATTGATGGACCTATCCTCCATGAATTAATTTAGTTCTTTTTTCTCTCTTGTTCTAGTCTTGGCCTTCATAACATCCTCTGGGAAAGAGTTCCATAGGTTGACTGTGCATTGTGTGAAGAAGTTCTTCCTTTTGTTAATTTTAAAAATGATGCCTATTAATTTCCTTTGGTGACCCCTAGTTCTTGTGTTATGAGAAGGAATAAATAACACTTCCTTATTTACTTTCTCCACACCAGTCATGATTTTATAGACTTCTATCATATTCCCCCTTAGTAGTCCCTTTTCCAAGCTGAAAAGTCCCAGTCTTATTAATCTCTCCTCATATGGAAGCTGTTCCATACCCCTAATCATTTTGTTACCCTTTTCTAAATCTTTTCCAATTCCAATGTATATTTTTTTGAGTTGGAGCAACCAGATCTGCATGCAATATTCAAGATGTGGGAGTACCATGGATTTATATAGAGGCATTATGATACTTTCTGTCTTATTATCTATCCCTTTCTTAATTATTCCAACATTCTGTTCTCTTTTTTGACTGTCCCTGCACGCTGAGTGGAAGTTTCAGAGAACTATCCACAATGACTCCAAGATCTCTATCTTGAGTGGTAACAGCTAATTTAGACCCCACCATTTTATATGTATAGTTGGAATTATGTTTTACAATGTGCATTAGTTTGCATTTATCAACATTGAATTTCATCTGCCATTTTGTTGCCCAGGCACCCAGTGTTGTGAGATCCCTTTGTAACTCTTCGCAGTCTGCTTGGGACTTAACTATCTTGAGTAACTTTTGTATCATCTGAAAATTTTATCATCTCACTGTTTCCCTGTTTTTCCGGATCATTTATTAATATGTTGAATAGGACTGGTCTCAGTACAGATCCCAGGGGGACACCACTATTTCCTCTCTCCATTCTGAAATAAATTCCCCCATTTATTCCTACCCTTCCTTTCCTATCTGTTAATGAGTTACTGATCCATAAGATGACTTTCTCTCTTATCCCAAGATTGCTTAAGAGTCTTTGGTGAGAGACCTTGTAAAAGGTTTTCTGAAAATCCACGCACACCATATCCAATGGATCCCCTCAAATAATTCTAGTAGATTAATGAGGCATGATTTCCCTTTACAAAAACCATGTTGACTCTCCCCAACAAATCATGTTCATCTACATGTCTGATAATTTTGTTATTTACTACAGTTACAACCAGTTTGGTGTTTTTGTTAAACCCCACACTTCTGAATCAAGAGAATTTGAGCTTTAAAAAGTTTCTAGCCTGCATGGTTGTAGAAGGAAGCTTGAAATAGTGAACCCAGTGTACCCAAAAGGCTCAGAAACAAGAAGGCAATTTAAAGAACCCATTTTAAAAAGCCACATATTTTTAAGCCAATCTATTGATTTTTGTGGGGCTTAACTAATAGTATTTTGTAATGCTTGGGGCTGGCAATATTGATCCCAATATATGGAAACAATGGTGCGCTCTCATTTTGAAGGAACACAAAATCACATTGCAGAAAACAGTACCAGTCAAAGGTTATGGGAAAGTTTCTAATAAAATGCAAGCAACTACAGGGCTGACTGTGAAGCCGTGACCCTACTCCCATTAGTGAGTACCTGAAGTCAACATAACTATTCACCTGTGTAAGTGTTCACCATCATTAGTAAGTATAGCCCAGAAAGCCTTTGGTTAATACATTATTGAAGGTGCATGCTTTGTTTTTTTTAAAAAGTAAGGAATTGCAGAAGTTTCGGGCCATTTCTGCTTCCATTAATATCAATAACAAGGCTCTCATTGATTTCACTTGGAGACAGAAGTGGATTCTCAGGCTCTTATAACAATGTAACCTTCCCACCTTGCACACAAATAGGTTTTTCCAGTCCTCTGAAGTGACAGGTAGTTTAATATGTTTGTTAGTGCTTTTGTTTTTATTATCTGGTTCATATTTGCCCAGAGGGATAAGCTGACGACACTGTAGGAAACGCAATGTTACACTGCCAAGCTTTGTTTTGCTCTGCAACCAACCGTTGCACTAACAAGGTTTTGTGGTTCCGTTTTCTTTCTTAAGTGGAATAAAAGAGAAAACCTTGCCCAGGCCTGTAAATAGTCCAATTCAGACTCTAATTTTCACGCTTCATTGAAGTAAATGGAGTGCAGGAGGAAAGAGCCCTTATCTTCGGGTGTCAATATTTGGCTTCGGAGCTGAGTTAACAGGAGAGCAGAAGAGTTTGAAGTATGGTAGATAGGTCTTAAAAGGAAAAATGTTGTTTAGAATGAAAGCTTAAAATTTGCAGATTACAGTAAAATGCATCGAAAACAAAAGAGACACACTTAAAAACAAATCAGGAGGCCTGATTCTCCCAATCACTCATTTATTTGGGAAAGTTGCACTGGTTTAACTCATATCTTTAATCAGTGTAGTTAAACTGATGCTTACCCCATGTGGACACTCTTATTTCCATTAGAGTGTTTTGTGTTTATTTTAGTTTAGCCTAAACCTCTTACTGACTGACTTAAGCTAAACATAAAAAAGCCAGACTTAAATGGAAAAAAAAGTAGCCACACAGGAGTAAGCACCAATTTACTTCAGTCAGTTTAAATTCACACCTTAGGTTCAACTAGTGCAGCTTTCCCAAGTAGAAAAGGCCATCCTATCACACGTGGGACCTGGGTAGTCTGACCTAGTGGTCAGAGCAGGAGTCAGCAGGTAGGCTCGGTCAGATACCATGAGGTCAGAGTCCAATGCAAGCCAGGGGACAAAACCGAGAGTCAGGTATCAGGAGATCCTCAGGTTTTCAGGAGATCAGTAGGACAGGTATCACAGGGGAAGCAATTCTCAGCATGAAAACTTCCTATTCCTGTGCTTGGGTTAAACAGAGGCTGGGGACCAGTCAGGATGCCCAGTGCTCCACTAGTGAGATCCCTGGACTGGAGTCTTCTGTAAGAGCTGAGCTACTATTCCAGCAGCTGTTGGCAGCACAGTGGGTAGCAGATTGGGATTGCACAGTTCAAGACCTGGGGTCCCTGAAACACACCTACACTGATTTGAGTAAAAAATCATAGAACCATAGAAGATTAGGGTTGGAAGAGACCTCAGGAGGTCATCTAGTCCAACCCCTGTTCAAAGCAGGACCAATCCCAACTAAATCATCCCAGCCAGGGCTTTGTCAAGCTGGGCCTTTAAAAGCCTCTATGAATGGAGATTCCACAACCTCCCAAGGTGACCCATTCCAGTGCTTCATCCCCTTCTTTGTGAAATAGTGTTTCCTAATATCTAATGTGACAGATCCAAACCAGTGGGGTACAGGAGTCTTGTAGAGGGCAAATATACTGGTCACTGGGTGAGTAGTTTTCTGTTCCCTGAGTGACCAGAGCAGGGGCTGCTCTAGAGTAATCAGGAACTTGCTAGAACCAATTAAGCCAGACAGGCTGATTAGAACACCTGCAGCCAATCAAGGCAGCTAATCAGGGCACCCGGGTTTAAAAAGGAGCTCACTCCAGTCAGGCAGGGGGGAACCAGAGGAGAGGAAGTGCGTGTAAGGAGCTGAAAGCAAGAGGCACAAGGAACTGAGAGTGAGAGGGTGTGCTGCTGGAGGGCTAAGGAGTACAAGCGTTATCAGACATCAGGAGGAAGGTCCTGTGGTGAGGAGAAAGAAAGTGTTTGCAGGAGGCCATGGGGAAGTACCCCAGGGAGTTGTAACTGTCATGCAGCTGTTACAAGAGGCACTATAGACAGCTGCAATCCACAGGGCCCTGGGCTGGAATCCGGAGTAGAGGGCAGGTCTGGATTCTCCCCAAATCTCTCAACTCCTGATCAGACACAGGAGGAGTTGACCGAGACTGTGGGGAAAATCACTGAGGTGAGCAAATCTGCCAATAAGCGCAAGACCCACCAAGGTAGAGGAGGAACTTTTTCACACTAACCTAGACCTCCCCCACTGCAACTTGAGACCATTGCTCCTTGTTCTGTCATCTGTTCCCACTGCGAACAACTGAGCTCCATCCTCTTTGGAACCCCTCTTCAGGTAGTTGAAGGCTGTTATCAAATCCCTCCTCACTCTTCTCTTCTGCAGACTAAATAAGCCCAGTTCCCTCAGCCTCTTCTCATAAGTCATAATCATTGTTGTTGCCCTCCGCTGGACTCTCTCCAATTTGTCCACATCCCTTCTGTAGTGGGGGCCCACTACTCCACATGTGGCCTCACCAGTGCTGAATAGAGGGGAAAAATCACTTCCCCCGACCTGCTGGCAATGGTCCTACTAATGCAGCCCAACATGCCATTAGCCTTCTTGGCAACAAGGGCACACTGTTGACTCATTTCCAGCTTCTCGTCCACTGTAATCTTCTTTTCTGAAGAACTGCGGCTTAGCCAATCAGTCCTCAGCATGTAGCAGTGTATTGGATTCTTCCATCCTAAGTGCAGGACTCTGCGCTTGCCCTTGTTGAACCTCATAAGATTTCTTTTGGCCCAATCCTCCAATTTGCCTAGGTCACTCTGGACTTTATCCCTACCCTCCAGAATATCTACCTCTCCCCGCAGTTTAGTGTCATCCGTGAACTTGCCTAGGATGCAATCCATCCCATTATCCAGATCATTAAAGAAGATGTTGAAGAAAACCAACCCCAGGACTGACCCCTGGGGCAATCTGCTTGATACAGACTGCCAACTGGATATCGAGCCATTGATCACTACCCATTGAGCCCAACAATCTAGCCAGGTTTCTGTCAACCTTATAGTCCATTCATCCAATCAATACTTTTTTAACCTGCTGGCAAAAATGCTGTGGGAGACTGTATCAAAAGCTTTGCTAAACTCAAGATATATCACATCCACCACTCTCCCTATATTCGCAGAGCCAGTTATTTCATCATAGAAGGCAATCAGGTTGGTCAGGCATGACTTGCCCTTGGTGAATCCATGTTGACTGTTGATGATCACCTTCCTATCCTCCAAGTGCTTCAAAATGGATTCCTTGAGGACCTGCTCCATGATTTTTCCAGGGACTGAGGTGAGACTGACTGGTCTGTAGTTCCCCAGGTTCTCCTTCTTCCCTTTTTTAAAGATGGGCACTATATTCGACTTTTTCCAATCATCCAGGACCTCTCCTGGTTGCCACAAGTTTTCAGAAATAATGGCCAATGGCTTTTCAATCACATCAGCCAACTCTCTCAGAACTGTTAGATCCGTGCTCATGGACTTGTGCACGTCCAGCTGTTTTAAATAGTTCTTAACCTGTTCTTTCATCACTGAGGGCTGCTTGCCTCCTCCCCATACTGTGCTGCCCAGTGCAGCAATCTGGGAGCGTAGTCATCTGTCCAAGTTTCCACTTCTTGTGTTTAAGCTCCTTGAAGATTTCTCTGTTAATCCAACCTAGTCGCCTGCCATATTTGCTATTCTTTCGGCACATTGAGATGGTTTGTTCCTGCATCCTCAATAAGTCTTCTTTAAAATACAGCCAGATCTCCCTGGACTCCTTTCTCTCTCATATTAGCCTCCCAGGGGATCCTGCCCATCAGTTCCCTGAGGGAGTCAAAGTCTGCTTTTCTAAAGTCCAGGGTCCATACTCTGCTGCTCTCCTTTCTTCCTTTTGTCAGGATCCTGAACTCAGCCGTCTCATGGTCACTGCTGTCCAGGTTGCAACCCACTTCTACTTCCCCTACTTATTCTTCCCTGTTTGTAAGCAGCAGGTGAAGAGGAGCACAGCCCCCTCCAGTACTTGCATCAGGAAGTTGTCCCCAACTCTCTCCCAAAACTTCCTGGATTGTCTTTGAACTGCTGTATTGCTCTCCCAGCAGATGTCAGGGTGATTGAAGTTCTCCATGAGAACCAGGGCCTGTGATTTGGAAACTTTTGTTTGTTATTTGAAGAAAGCCTTGTCTACCTCCTCCTCCTGGTCTGGTGGTCTACAGCAGATGCCCACCAGGATATCATTCTTGTTGCTTTTGCTTCTAAACTTAACCCAAAGACTCTCAGCAGGCTTTTCTCCAGTTTCATACTGGAACTCTGAGCAACTCCTCCACCTTTTCTCCTCCACCTCTCCTTCCTGAACAGTTTATACCCATCCATGACAGTGCTCCAGTCATCTGAGTTACCCCACCAAGTCTCTGCTATTTCAATCACATCATAGTTAACCTAAACCATCCCTGACAGATGTTTGTCCAACATGTTCTTAAAAATCTTCAATGATGGGGATTCCACAGCCTCTATTAGTAAGCTATTTTAGAGCTTAACTATGCTTTTAAGTTAGCTATTAGGAAAAAAACTCTAACTATATTTCCCTTGCTGAAGATTAAACCCATTAGTTCTTGTACTACCTCCAGTGGACATAGAGAACAATTGATCACAGTTCTCTTTATAGCAGCCTTTAACACATTTGAAGACTCAGTCTTCTTTTCTCAAGACTAAAAATGCCCAGGTTTTTTTTTAACCCTTTCCTCATAGGTCAGGTTTCTAAACCTTCTATAATGTTTATTGGTGTCCTCTGGACTCTCACCAATTTGCCCAAATCTTTCCCAAAGGTGTGGCATCCGGAATTGAACACAATACTTCAGCTGAGGACTCACCAGTGCCAAGTAGAGCAGGACAACTACCTCCCCTGTCTTATATAAAAGCAGAAAGCCTTCAAGGAGTGGAAGATGGGAGGAGTTAGCAAGGAAATTTACCTTATTGAGGTCAGAACACGTAGGGATAAAGTGAGAAAGGTCAAAGCCATGTAGAGTTGGACCTTGCAAAGGGAATTAAAACCAGTAGTAAAAAGTTCTACAGCCATATAAATAAGAAGAAAACAAAAAAGAAGAAGTGGGACCGCTAAACACTGAGGATGGAGTGGAGGTTAAGAATAATCTAGGTGTGGCCCAATATCTAAACAAATACTTTGCCTCAGTCTTTAATGAAGAGCTTAGGGATAATGGTAGGATGACAAATGGGAATGAGGATATAGTGGTAGATATTACCACATCCGAGGTAGAAGCCAAACTCAAACAGCTTAATGGGACGAAATTGGGGGGCCCAGATAATCTTCATCCTTGAATATTAAAGGAACTGGCACATGAAATTGCAAGCCTATTAGGACGAACATTTAATACATCAGTAAACTCAAGGGTTGTACCGTACAATTGGAGAATTGCTAACATAATTCCTATTTTTAAGAAAGGGAAAAAAGGTGATCCAAGTAACTATAGGCCTATTAGTTTGACATCTGTCACATGCAAGGTCTTGGAAAAAATTTTGAAGGAGAAAGTAGTTAAGGACATTGAGGTCAATGGTAATTGGGACAAAATACAATATGGTTTTACAAAAGGTAGATCGTGCCAAACCAACCTGATCTCCTTTTTTGAGAGGGTAACAGATTTTTTAGACAAAAGAAACACAAGGGATCTAGTACCTGGCATTCATACAGCATTTGATACAGTTCCCATGGGACATATTGTAAATTAAAAAGAGAATCACATGAAAACTTAAAGGTGTAGAGAACTGGATTTAAGAAGACTAAAACAGGTCATACTGAAACCTGAACTGTATCAGGCTGCAGAGATTACTGTGAGGTTCCGCAGAGATCGTTGGAACCGTCTGTAATTTATCTTTTTAGTATGACCTTGCCAAAAGGAGGAATTGTAATAAGGAGTTTGCGGATGACCATAAAGCTGGGAGGGTCATTGCTTAACAGAAAGGACCGGATATCATGATGAGATCCTGGGATAGACTTTGTAATATGGAAATAGTAATAAGGATGAAATTACCAGTGAAAGAGTGGCAAGTCAGCATTAGGATTAATAACACGAATTCTATTTACAATGAGATCATCATTGGAAATTAACAGAGGAGGAAAAGACCTTGGAGTATCGTGATCACAGTATGGACTATGAGCCGCAATGTGATATCCATTAAAAAAGCTAATGTGGTTTGACGATGCATCAGGCCAAGTATTTACCAGTAAACATAATGATGTTTAGTCCATATACAAGCATGGTAAACTTCATCTCGACTATATTTGCATTCTGGTCTCCATGTTAAGAACGATGAATTCAAACTGGAACAGGTACAGAGAAAGCTCTACAGTGAAATCCGAGAAGAAACTTGTCTCGAAGAGCTTGACTTGTTAGCTTAATCAAACAGAGAGCTGAGGGGAGATATGATTGCTCTTTATTAAATATATCAGAGGGCGATAACGATCCGGGAGGGAGGGAATTGATTAAGCTGGCCAGTGGACATGAAGAACAAACTTGGATATAAACTGGCACTAGGAACGTTAGACTATAAATTAGACTAGGTTTCGTAACATCAGAGAAGTGAGTTCGGAACAGTCCTATCCAAGGGAAGATGGGAGCATAAAAGACAATATTGCTTCAAGATAAGCTGGTAAGTTTATGATGGATGGTATGCATGAGGAGCCTAATTTTGCGAGTTAATTGATCTTTGCTGGTATTAGCAGGACAATATGTCCAATGCTCTATGATGGATGTTAGATGCGAGTGGCTCTCAGTTTACTACAGAGAATTCTTTCCTGGGTGTCTGGCTGGTGAGTTTTGTCCACGTGTGCAGGGTTTAGCTGATCACCATATTTGGGGTTGGGAAGGAATTCTCCTCCGGGGAAGATTGGCAAAGTCCCTGGAGATTTTTTGCCTTCCTCTGCAGCGTGTGGCATGGGTCACTTGCTGGAGGATTCTCTGCACCTTGAGGTCTTTAAACCACGATTTGAGAACTTCAATAACTCGAACATAGGTTAGGGGTTTGTTACAGGAGTGGGTGGATGAGATTCTGTGGCCTGCATTGTGCAGGAGGTTAGACTAGATGATCATAATGGTCCCTTCTGACCTTGAGTCTATGAGACTCTCACCAATTTGCCCACATCTTTCCCAAAGGTGTGGCATCCAGAATTGAACACAATACTCCAGCTGAGGACTCACCAGTGCCGAGTAGAGCAGGACAACTACCTCCCCTGTCTTATATACAACACTCCTCTTAATACATCCCACAGTGATATTAGCCTTTTTCACAACTGCATCACATTGACTCAGATTCAGTTTGTGATCCACTATAAGCCCCAAATCTTTGTCAACATTGCTACCAGCTAGCCAGTTATTCACCATTTTGTAGCTGTGTGTTTTATTTTTCCTTCTGAAGTGCAGTACTTTGCACTTGTCTTTATTGAATGTCATCTTGTTGATTTCAGACCAGTTCTCCAATTTCTCAAGGTCATTTTCAATTCTATTCCTATTCTCCAAAGTGTTTGCAATTCCTCCCAGCTTGGTGTCATCTGCAAATTTTATAAACATACTTTCCACTGCATTATCCATTATTATAAACCAGGAGACCTGGGTTCTACTCACATTCATAATACAAATTTCCATTGAGCTATTTACAGTAGACTCAAATTTCCAAATTAATTTTAATCAGTAAATATTTCAGGGTTTCCCCATAAACATTATATATATATAAGTACCAACTTAAAAAAACAAGTGTGAGTATGTTGGCCTTATTTTCTGCATGACTGCTTTTCTGCCCTTGTAAAAAGGAGCAACGCTTATCCATCACAGGAATTAGGCTAATTTGTTAAAGCACATTGAGATCATAGGATAGAAGGTATTATGAGTGCCAAGAACTATCATTAACTTTGATGCCACATTTTATTAAAAATAACTAAATTGGATTTGTCAGAACATTTAGTCCAAAAAGGGAAATTAATTTACTAGCACCCACTGTGATAGAAAATAAAAATAGGCAATAAAGTGAAATTTGAACCGGTTGAGAGACCCTTATACATAACTGCCCATTAATCTTTATTTTAAAGATGTGTTGCCCCTTTCCAGCTTAGCTATCTTTTGTTTGAACAAAGCTATCACAAAAACATTGTAATGAGGTGGAGTGGCCTCCCACTGAGTCAGAGGGGAGGTACCACTCTCTGAACCCGGGTGGGCAGAGCCTGACTGTGCTTGCCCGTCCCACCGAGAGTCAGGAGGTGGGACAGGAAGTATAAAGGGTGGGTCCTGGAGCTCACTTGGGCTGCAGCCACTGGAGGAGACAGAACCTTTTGCCTGCTCCTGAGCTGGGAGACTGTAAACAAGCCCTGTCAAACTGAGGACTGACCAGAGCTGCTGGAGCCACCCATTCTGAAAAGTGACCATTTAGGGACTGTCACTAGCCTTCTACTTTGAGGAAGAGGTACCCCCTGGGGGGAAGGGAGAAGTGGCCCAGGGACAGCTGACCCCAGTCTGGCTGTGTTGCTGCCAGAAACCCAGACAGCGTGTTGTGGCTGGATTCCCCACTGACCCAGTGGCAGAACACTCTGCTTCTGTCAGGCGCTGGGCTGGGACCTGGTGGAGTTGGGTTGGCCTGGGTCCCTCTACCCCCTTGCCACCCCACCCCTGGGGTGGCAGCATGCCCTCTCTAGGCCAAGAGGTCTGTGTTTGTTGGCCATACATCAGAGCTAGGATGCCCGACTCTTTTGTTACTCTGTCCTGATTACAGGCCAGAGCCATAGACTATTTGTTGCCTCAACTGCCTGAGGGTCTAGGGTGAGAGACTCTCTTGCTTCTCTGCTTTGATTGCAGCCCAGAACCCTTGTTTCCTGTTCTACTCTGATTGCAGGCCGGAATCATCGATTGGTTGGTGCCCCACCCTGCTTGAGGGCTTGGAACCCAGAGACTGATTTGCAGTTCTTCCCGGACTGCAGGCCAGAGCCATAGACTGTTCAGTGCTCTGCTAATTCCCTGACTGTGCGTGATGCCCAGTGACACAGTGAGGCAGAGTTGCCCTCCACTGACTCAGAGGGGGGAGGGACCACTGCTAACACCCTACAACATACAAATTAAAATATAATATTACAAAAATAAAAACAAGTAATCATAATCTGTTGTAATGATGATGTTTTAAATGCATAAAGTAACAGATTAACTAGAAGTCTATGCTGGCCAAATTTTAAAAGATTTGGTGACAGAGTCAGGGGTTAAACATACAAAGTTTTGTGTACTTCAGGTGTAGAAATGGCTTCCTGAACTAGTTTAAAGAAAACAAAAACCAGCCCTCTCGACCCCTCCAAATGAGTACTGGAACTGAGGAATACTCCCACTTCATATATAAGTACACGTTTCTATGCTATCAATATATTCTGGGTGAAGGGCTGGGGGGACAAGCTATCTTTCAGTTTTCTCTTACATTCCTCCAAATCCCACAAAGCATTGCAATCTCAGGAAGAATCTTAAACATAAGAGGTTCCATGGACACTCAGAATTTGATACTAACAGGTGCTGAGTGCCTTCAAAGCCACTGAAGTCAGTGGAACGGATCCTGATCATATACTTTATGACCATATAATTCAGAAACAGGTCCAATAGATTAACCCCAATGAGGGTGAGATCAGAATGCAGGCTAAGTGGTGATTCAGACTGCTCAGCTCCTTATGATGAGTTCCCAGCTCCTTGCATAATTGGGCCTTTAGTGCTGGAAAATAAAGCATAATCCCTATCCTCAAATGTTTGTTATTCCTTCCTGTAGTCACGGCAGCTTCATTCATTCACTGCTGAAATTCTGTTGACTAAATCTCTATACAGAGCACAGAACTTTGTATCTCTTATTCAATAGCAGGAGCAAAGATGCAGCACACTGTTCCTTTGTCTTTTAACTCCTCTCCTTTTTCATCATGAAGTTGCATTTGTAACTGAGGCTGGTAGTTACAGCTTCTGATACTGAGAGACCTGGTATATGTTTATCGCTACCAAGGTTAAAAAAAAACCCAGCAATTTCTTGCTAGTTTGTCATGTTCTCCTCCACCTTATTAGGAAATTTAGTTTGATATAGATAAATATAATTATGACTGTGACTAGCAGTCTGTAAGGCATCACAGGGACCAATTAAAAGAGGAGATATTTTTGGCATTCCTGATAGTAATACTGGCTTACAAGTCATCAAACATAAGCCTGTTTCACATGTGTTTGTTGTGTTGTTAAAGAGGGACTAGGACTCAATGCAGAACTCAAATGATTTTCCATCTCATTTGGCACAGCCCCTGCCTCACAGGCCATCAACACTGATTGAAATCAGCCTTCTCTCCTGAACTGTTCTCATGAAATCTTATTTTTTATTGTTGATTATATTTTCTTTAATAAAATTCACTGTGGTGCCGAAGTCTGTGAAGATTTAGGAACTTCAAACATATCAAAACATTTAGGGCAAAATGTTCAGCCTTGGACCTAGATCCACAAAGGGAACTGAAGCTCAGCAGTGCCCTGCCTAGCTTTAGGCACTTTGCCAACCAGTAGAAGCCACAGCCCAGAGTTTAGTGTTCAGGCTTCTCATCCAGTGGGAGAGGAGATGCTACCTCTATAGCCAAGTGGTTAGAACACTCACCCAGCATGTAGGAAATCCAGATTCAAATTCCTACTTTGCTGATTTGGAGCAAGCCTGGAGCCTGGGTGTCCCAAAAGAGTGTACTAATCCATAGGCTACAGGGTCAATCACTTTGAAACCCAGTGCACCTGCCACTGGACTCTTCATTCCACATCTAGCTGCCCATTCTCTTCCCTCAATGTAATCCCCAGACACGTGGATCACCTTCCTTAGGGTGTTGACTCCAGTGGACTAAATGGGCCAAGAGAGTCAAAACTGGGACTATAACTCTGTCACAGTATACCTATCAGTTTTACACAAGATACAGGGTTTTGGCATACTGAAGCTTTGGCAAACTGGCCATTACATTTTAAAACTTTGTTAAAGATACAGAAAAGGAAAACAGTAAAAACATTTGAAATATCAAGCAAGACTTCTATTCTAACATCCTTTCTGTCCTTTCTCTTTAGCAGGAAAGAGGAAGAACCCTCTAACAATCATTTAGATGGTATTAAAGATTAAATAACTGTACTTTTTGGGAAAAAAAAGAAAAAAGTTAATTGAGATGGGCTGGAGCTGTTGTTGTGGCTGTCCTGTTAAAATCCGGGCCCATTTCCTAGAAAAAACAAAACACACGGACACACACGGAGACAAAAGAATATCAAAAATAGAAAATGCAGCTTCTGTCTCTGGCATTGATTCTCACTTTCAACCTCACTGCCGGAGAAACACAGGCACAACAGAAGTCCTTATGAGTCAGTCCTAGACCTGGTAAACTTGTACCAGCACTGGGCTAATTAGAGCATTGCTTTTAGCTGCCTCTTTGATCACAGGCTTACAGCAGTGTTACAAAACATATAGTCTTGGCCAGCTAAGCCAGACTTCTGTTAGACAGAAGAAAAAAGGAGAGAAATAGGAAAGAGAAGAATCAAGGTAGGGAAGGAAAAGGAGACACAATAATCTTACATCCCAAATGGATGAGCTTGCATGCTTGGTATTAAATGAGGATATTGATATAACAGGCATTACAGAAACTTGGTGGAATGATGACAATCAATGGGACATGGTAATGCCAGGGTACAAAATATATATGAATGACTGAAAAGATTGCATTAATGGGGGAGTGGGACTATATCTGAAAGAAAGCGCAGAGCCAAATATAGTAAAAATCTTAAATGAATCAAATTGAATCAGATAATTTATATGCATAGAAACTTCATACTTGAATAATAAGTGTATAGCAGTAGGATTATACTACCAACCACCTGACCAGGATAATAACAGTGATTGTAAAATGTTCAAGTATATTGTAAAAAGTCTACAATAACAGAAAACCTAGTAATAATGGGGGATTTCAACTATCCCCATATTGACTGGGTACATGTCACTTCAGGATGGGATGCAGAGATAAAATATCTAGACACCATTAATGAGTGCTTCTTTCATAGATTCGTAGACTCTAGGACTGGAAGGGACCTCGAGAGGTCATCGAGTACGCATTTCCTGTGTGGTGACTAAGCATGAAGGGGGAATCGATGTTTAGCATATCTGGCACTTAAATACATATCATGCTGACTACTAAATGCCCAGAATGTCTACGTCCACTTATCTGGTGACATTTGTATAGACGAAGCAGCATTATTTCCTCATAATGTAAATAAATGTTTCTCTAGCGATTATGCTACAATAAGTAGGACATGGTTGGACGTTCTAGTTAAGTTTTGGCACTGTTTGTTTGAGTGCAGTTAGGTACAAAAAATCTACATTTGTAAGTTGCAACTTTCATGATAAAGAGATTGCACTAAGTAATTGTCTTAGTGTAACGAAAATATCTATCTTTTATCAATTCTTACGGCAAATTTGAAGAAATAATATAAGTTGACAGATAAACTTTGATCTGGTGTTGTAAGAATCAATATATTTGAAAGTAAGAAAATCACACAATTTAATAATTGCATTCTAGTTGTTCTGTTGTTTAACAGTCTGAGTAATGCAATTAATCACTAACGTTTTAATCACAATTACTTTTTTTAATCATTAATTGTTGAAGTTACTGGATTAAACGCTCTGCATACTCACTGATCAAGTCTTTTCCATTATCGACTCTCACGATTTATGACGAGGCATGATTCCTTTTTAACAAAAACCATTTGACTCGTCCCTAACGGTGATGTCATCAACTAAGTCTGTTCTTCTTTTCCTACTATGTTCAACAAGTTTGCCAGCCTGTAATGTCAGCTACACGCATGAGCCTTTTTTTTTAAATTGTGTGTGTTAGCTTATCGCACTTCATTGAGACAGAGCGCATTTAAGCAATAGGGTAATACCACGCTAGCTTCGTTGCAATTTCTCAGAACTCTTGGGTGAATAACATATGCCTGGTGAAGTACAGTTATTTATCAATTTTTTACCTTACTCACCCCTCCATCTGGACAGTTTCAAATCGGTCACTAAAAGAATGGCTAGATGGAATTCTCTATATCCTCGCAGTGGAACTGGTGCAAAGAATTATTTGTTTTTGGCAGGCCTTGTCTGTTTGGAGGTGCTCCACTTACACTTACATCTAGTGTCCAGTGATTGTTTGGCCAGGCTTCCTGGTCTGAATGTTAAAAAAAATTGCTATTTGTTGTCTTGTAGTTGCCTCAATATCTTTTGGCCTGCCCATTACAACTTTCCACATGTCTTGCAGAGTTTATGTTCTTTTACTTGTTCTCAAATAGTGATTTGTACTCCAATGATTAAAGGGTGGCCTTTAGTCGTTAACAACTTGTAATTTGTTTTTAGCATGGTGGCAATTTTTTGACTCCTTAACATTTTATTTTATTTTAGTTGGGGTATATTATGTTTGGACCTGTATGGGTGTTTTTTCAAATTTCCAGCAGTTTCAGACTTACTCTTGTGACTCTTTTTAATTTCGTTACTATTCCTCATTTGTGTAGTCCTTTTTGGTTAAATGCTACTGGGTGGGTTTCTTTGTATTCCCCCCCTCAAGATCATTAATTTAATGTACATGATCTATCAAACTTTTGACCCATCATACTGAATATAAAAACACATGATTACTTACGAATACCAATTTCAAACACTGTTGTAGCTATTACGCGTCTACCGTCATGATCAGCAACTAAGATCACCTCTCCTTTGTGGTTCGGACTAGCTGCTCCAACGAATCTTAACAGAGAAGGTGGATGAGCTTTTTAAACAACTAAGCAAAAATCTAAAGCCCAAGATTGTGGTGATGGGAGACTTCAACTATACCGAATAATGGGAAATAAACAGTGGGGCATCGAGATATCCATAAGTTCTGACTGCTGCAGACAATTTGTTATTTCAGAGTGCAGAAAGCTACTAGAGGGAAGCGTCTAACTTGATTTAACATAAGGGACATCGTTGAAGATTTAAATATAAGGAAGCTGTGGTAAAGTGATCCCATGAAATCATAGAGTTTGCCAATTTCTAAGGAAGTGTAGAAGGATTACAGCAATAAGAGACAAAGATTCGCAGGAAAGGCCGATGATTTGGTAAGCTCATGAGGACTGATAGTAAGGCCATGGGAATCAAGACTGAGGGAAAAGACTGAGGAGAGTGCAAGTTTTTCAAAAGGCACTAGCATAAGGCCAAACAAGTATTCCTATGTAGAAGATAGAAATGTGGCAAAAGACTACTTGCTACACCAAGATCTTGCATGACTACAAATAAAGAGAGTCAATTAAAATGGGAACAGTCAGATACAAGGATGAATAATAAGCAAATTAACCAGGAATGCGAGGCAATAGAAAGCAAGGCACAAAGAGCTCAGGACAGCTATGGAAATGAAAGAAGAGAAGACTTTTATCTAATACATAGAAGAAGAGGAAGACAAGACAGGGTAGGACCCACTGTCAGTGAGGGAGAAACAGTGCAGGAAACTGGAAATGGCGGCAGGAGATTGTTTAATGAACTTCTTTGTTTCAGTCGTTCACTGAGAAGTCTTGAAGGAATGTCTAACATAGTGAATGTTATGGAAGGGAGTAGGATAGAAGATAAAATAAAAAAGAGCAGATTAAGAAAATACTTAGAAAAGTTAGATCGCAAGTCACCAGGCCTAATGAAATGCATCTAGAAATACTCAAGGAGTTTATAGAGGGAGTATCTGGCCTCTAGCTATTATTTGAAAGTATGGGAGATGAGAAGATTCCATGAAGAACTGGAAGGGCAATATATGTCACTAACAGGGGATAAAAACAACAGGATAACAGTTGTTACGTCTGGCCCGGAAGATAATGGAGCAAGTAATTAAAGATATCTGCAAGAATGGAAGGGTGTAAGGTGAAGGGAATAGCCAGCATGGATTTGTAAAAACAAATTCATGCAAACCAATCGCTTTCTTGACGGATATGGTCTGTGGATAAAGTAGCAGCTGTGATTGGATACCTGACTTTAGATAGCATTTGATACGTCAGATGATTATCCTGATGATAAACTAGCAAATACAATTTAGATGGGTAAGGTGGTGCATACTGGCTGGAAAACCGTACTAGGAGTCGTTTATAAGGTCCCAATTCTGTGATAAGTATACAAAGGGTTCCGCAGCGTCTGTTTTGGGGACGGCTCTGTTCAATTTCATCACGACTTAGATTTGCATAGAAAGTACGCTTATTAATTTGCGGCGATAGCAACAACTGGAGGGATCAGCTGCTTGGGAGACGGTCAAAATTCAAAATCTCGACAAATCGAGAAATGTCTGAGTAATGATTGTAGTTCATAAGCAAATGCAATAGCTCACCTAATAGGAACAATCAGTTTCACACATAGAATGGAAGAGACGTCTAGAGGATGTATGGCAGAGAATATAGGTCAGTGGACCAAAGCTAATATGATCAACATGATATGTTGCAAAGAAGAGAACGTGCTATCTGGGATGCTTAGCAGAGTTTTTGCTAACAACAACGAAAGTCATTCTTCGCTCTACTCCCGCCCGCTGTTAGGCTTAGCTGGCGTATATGTGTCAGTTCTGGGCCGCATTAAGAATGTGGTGGGATTGAGAGGTCCATGAAGGACCAACAAAATATAAAAAAATTAGAAATAGAAGACTATGAAGGAAGGCTGAAAGAATTGGTTATTTCGTGAAAAGGAGATGAGAGGGACATGTTAGCAGTTTTCAGGTATTAAAAGGGTGTCATAGGAGGAGGGGAAACTTTTCATTAGCCTCTAGATGAAGCAAGAAGCAATTGGGCTAACTGCAGAAGGAGAGTTAGTTGGATATTAGAAAAGTCTAATGCAGGGTAGTAAACACTGGAATAAATTGCCTAGGAGTTTAGGAATTCCATCTCTGGAGATATTTAAGAGTAGGTAGATAAATGTTATCAGGGATGGTCGACAGATTGTCCTGCTGAGGAGGGGGACTGAACTCA
>NC_133770.1:138114750-138198815 GCF_003597395.2 Chelonoidis abingdonii
ACCTCTGGAGCCCTTTTTAAAAATAGGCATCACGTTAGCCATCCTCCAGTCATGTGGCACAGAAGCTGATTTAAATGATAGGTTACTGACTACAGTTAATAGCTCTGCAATTTCACATTTGGTTTCCTTCAGAACCCTTGGGTGAATACCATAGAATCATAAAATCGCAGGACTGGAAGGGATCTGAAGAGGTCAGTTAGTCCAGTGCCCTGCACTCATGGCAGGACTAAGTATTATCTAGAACATCCATCTGGTCCTGGTGACTTATTACTCTTTAGTTTATCAATTGGTTCCAAAACCTCCTCTTATAACACTTCAGTCTGGGAGACTTCTTCATATTTGCTATCTAAAAGATTGGCTTAGGTGTAGAAATCTCCTTCACATCCTCAGCCATGAAGATGGATGCAAACAATTCATTTAATTTCTCTGCAATGGCCTTATTGTCCTTGAGTGCTCCTTTAGCATCTCAGTTGTCCAGTGGCCCAACTGGTTGTTCCTGCTTCTGAAGTATTTTTAAAAAAATGCTATTACTTTTTGAATCTTTGGCTAAGTATTCTTCAAATTCATTCTTTTTTGGCCTTCCTAATTATACTTTTACGCACAATTTGCCAGAGTTTATGCTCCTTTCTATTTTCTTCACTAGGATTTAACTTCTACTTTTTAAATTATGTCTTTTGTCTCTCACTGTTTTGTTTTTGGTTCTCTTACTATGTTTTTTGATTTGGAGTATACATTTAAGTTGAGCCTCTTTTATGGTGTCTAAAAAGTTTTCATACAGCTTGCAGGGATTTCACCTTTGTCACTGTACCTTTTAATTTCTGTTTAAGTTCATCATTTTTGTGTAGTCACCCTTTCTGAAATTAAATGCTACAGTGTTTGTCTGCTGTGGTGTTTTCCCCACCACAGGGATGACAAATTTAATTATATTATGGTCACTATTTCAAAGCACATGGCTCACGAACCACAGTTTGGCAACCCCTGGTCTAGATAATTATGAATAGTGTGGATAAAGTGAATAAGGAAGTGTTGGAGGATCAATGTCCATCAATGGGTATTGGACAAGACGATCAGGGATACAACAAGGATGCAACCCTATAGTCTGGGTGTCCCTAAACCTCTAACTGCTAGAAGCTGGGACAGGATGGCAACATATGGATCACTTTCTGAGATCACATGCTCAGTAACTTGACCATTCGCAAGAGTCTCTTACCCTGAATATTTATGTACAGCTGCTCCCAGAGCTGAAGGATTAACCCTTTCACTGCCAGCCCAGGGATACATCTGTGAATGCCATCACAATGTCCTGCATATCAATATGAGTCAATTATGTTACAACGATAATTAACTAGAGTCATCATTAGTTATTTTGAGCAGTATATTTACTCTAACTGTAGTATTTGCTTAATACAGATTGTAAGCATCAAGGCTTTAAAGGTATGCATTATAGATATAGACTTATACTAAATTTATGTGGCATTTGGGTTTCAAGAGCTGCCCAAGGTTGTATTCAGGATTTTAAAATTCATTCTAAATGTACCCTATACTTTAAATTATTTCCAACCACCATCTGCACGTTTGTGGTGTGTTATTGGGTCATTTAAGCCCATGCCGCTGGCTTGAATCCAGGCACGTTGATAAGTCAGCATTCCAGGGACCTTTGCATTAATTCTGGATTCTCACACATAAAGCAAAAATATTTCAGGTGCAGCAGACACCTCAGTACTCAGTGCTGGGTTGTTGTATGAACTTTGATAGTATGCCTTCAAAAGCTTAAAAGCCCTGCCACTGGAGGACAAGTAGTGGTGAGAACCCTAGAAGACCCAATGGCTATCTTCTGTTCTGGCCCAAAGGCTGTAAAGGGATTTCACATTTCAGTGTTTTACAGCAGGAAAAAAAGGAGAGAGGGTAAAGATAGGGAAGAGCAACCTGGGAACTGCTTTGTCTGAAGCCTGTCAGCTCAGAGAAATAGTGCAGACATGAAAAGGAAAATCCAATTATGTATGTCTAGCATGTGACAACTGCCCTGCAACAATCTGAGCAGGGAAAACAACAACAAAGAGCTCTGAAGTGAAAAATAAAAAGGACATGGACTTAATACAGTTTGTTTCATTTCATATAGATATTGTCACAGAATGCACTTTTGCATGTAGATGTACAATGTGCACAGTGCACACCTGTAAATCTATCCAAAGAGTACAGAATGCTGGCCTTGAAAGTTAATTTCCTGTTTGCGTATCTCAAAGTATATGGTAAATGAACCATTTATTTAGGGTAGCAGTTTGTCTTATTCCTTGTGAATACTAAGAATGCTTTTTTTATTTTCATAATGTAAACTGAAGAGTAAAGACTGGCATAGATTAGAAAAAAAAGTTCCTCGAACTGAGATTAGAGCTAGTCTAAAATGTCGTCTCTGTGAATGTTATTTTTAATTGCCCTCCTTCTGTTTGCAAATAATTCATGAACTGAGTCCTGATTTTGAAATTTGTTATTAATAAATTTCACTGAGTAGTTTGAACCAATGCCTTTCAGACTATGGATTGTTGTTGTCTATTTGCTGTTCATAGTGTATGATTTGTCATCTAAGTCACATGGTATATCTTCTGCTCCTTGATAACATTTTAAATATGAGATTCATGACTAACAACTGCATACAAGTAATTAGTAAACAAATAAATACTGAATATTTTTGTTTGACTGTTCTGGGTAGAAATATAGGTTATGTTAGGCCTATTTACAAGGTCTGAGGCTCCAACACACTGTTTATTTGCAGTATGCAACCAACACCAGTTGAGACTTTTTTAAATGTAGCCTTAAAGCACATTATAAAATTAACAATATTTGCTATTTTTGAATCTGTTTCTCCCTTTTCTGCACCTAGCTCTCAGTGTTTGACAGTTGTCAGCAATGTCATGAGCTGTAGCAAACATCTAAAATGATATCAGGAATGTGGCTGTTTTGGAGCACAATCCTGAAAAACTTTTACTGACATGAGTCATTGGCGATCCCTCAGAATTCAAGGATGATTGTCTTCCATAAAATGATGGCCAGTTATCACTAGTAGATCTGCAGATGGCTAATGAGACTGTTCTGAGATCCACAGATCTTGTCACTATTCGGGCAGACATTTCTCAATGGAAGGGACAGATCTGGATTGTTGAGACTCAGGCTGCAGTGTGTTCCTTCCTCCTTTCCCATTTCTCCATTTCCTATTGTCTCTGTTGGATATTGAAATACTTGGATCTTTGCTACAAGGTCCTTTTCCATTTTGGTTGGTGCTGGGCTTTGGTTTCCCATGAGTTTATGTCTATAGTGCACTTCATATCGGCTTTGATGGTGTATTTGAAGAGCTTTTTTTTGTCTGCTCCTTATCAGCAGGCCATGGCTCATTGTGCAAACATGACCTGCTTTGGGAGTCGATTTTCTGGCATTCACAGAACACAACCAACCCAATGGAGTTGGTGGAGGACGATCATAGCTTTATTGCTGGAGGTTTTGGCTTGGGACAGAATACTGATATTGGTGTGTTGGTCATTTCACTTGATTCAGAATGTCTTATGGAGTTACTATTGATGGTATTGTTCAAGAACCTTGTGATGTCTATTGTACGTGACCCAGGTTTTCGCACCATACAAGAGAGTAGGGATAGCAATGGCCTGATACCCAAGATTCTTGAAGAAGGGGTTTCTCACATTCCAGATGAGTACCTTAACCTCTGCACTGATAGTTATAAAGAAAGCCTTCCTTCTCTTCCTCTCTGACTGTTTTGTGGAGTTAGATGGTTTCTAAGCATGCCTACCATTCTTGATGTCACAATCTTTGAAGACATGTTTTCTCAAGTGTCCAAAAGCTGCTCTGGTGCATTGATGAGTAAATTCACCACCACCTTCAATGTTAGCTTTCCATGATTGATAGTTGCCAAGGGAAAGGAAGAGCTCAGTGTTATCCAGGGTCTCTTTATTGATCTGAATTATGGGAGCAGGATCCTGGTGATCTGGAACCTGTTGGTGCAGTTCTTTAGTTTTCTTGGTGTTGTGCATGAGGCTGAGTTCATTGTAGGCCTTAGAGAAAGTGTCAGCTATTTTTTGAAGATCTTCTGAGTGGGTGCACAGGAAACAGTCATCTGAATATTGGAGTTCAGTGACTGATTTAGTGATTGTCTCTGTCTTGGATCAGAGGTGAATGAGGTTGAAGAGTTTGCCATCCAGTCTGTATTGGATGTCAAGTCCAGAGGGGAACTTGTCAATGATCAGAAGGAAAATGACAGCAAGGGAGATAGAGAAAAGAAATGGATCAATGACACAGTCTTGCTTATCCCCTGTCTTGACTAGGAAGGGGTCCATTTCAGATCCATTGCTGATGACGGTCACAGACATGTTTTCATGGAGGAGTCGAAGGATGTCAACAAATTTTGGCAGGCATCCAAATTTAAGGAGAATTTTCCACAGAGCCTCACAAATGATGGAGTTGAATGCTTTCAGGAAGTTGATGAAGGTCATGTAAAGAGGTTGATGTTGCTCATGGCACTTTTCCAGAATTTTGATGGGTAGTGAAGATCATGTTGGAGGTACTTTGAGACGATCTCAATTGGCATTGTGATTCTGGAAGGATTTCCTTGGCTAACAGAGCAGCCAGTTGAGGAGAATTCTGGAAAAAACCTTTCCGGAGGTGAACAGGGCAATTCCTTGATAATTTCCACAATCTGATTTGTCTCCTTTCTTGAAGACGGTCATGATCATGGCGTCTCTAAGATAAGAATTGGAATTCAGAAGAAATCCCAGCTGGAGGGTTAAGACTTGAAGCTGGGAGGCCAATTCTTCTCCTTCTTCTTTGAAGATTTTGGTGGGGATTCCATTAGGTCCAGATGTGTTATTGCTCTTCATCTGCTTGATGGCTTTCTTTACTTCAATTAATGTTAGTGGGGTTCTGAAGTCATCCCTGATAGGATGTTGACATGAGTAGTCATTACTCAACCACATGACTATCCTTCCTCAAGGGACTAAGGTCCAGAATTTTTAAAATTATTTATATGCCTAAAGATACATTTAGGTACCTGGTCAGATTTTCAAACACACCTAACACCATGGCAGTTACTCAAGAAATCAAGGTTCAAGTCCTGTCTCTGTCACTGATTTCCTGCATGACCTTAGGCAAGTTACTCACGCTCAGATCCACAAGGAGAATTTGAACATCACTTTTAGGCACCTAGAAAATCACAGGAACAACACTTATCTACTGAGCCAGAGTTAGGTGCCTAGACTCCCTCTACAATGAATGGAGAGAAAGAAGTACCACAAAATACAATCCAAAAAGACAGAATACAGGTGGGGAGCTACTTAAGCTAGCCAATGGTAGATGCTAGCAAGAAGGATATGTGCTAAGTTGCACATACCTCAGAATTCGGTGCCTAAAGGGCTGCAGGGAGGCACCTAATTCTGCTCGTGAACCATGAACCCGGGAAAGAGAGAAATTCGGTTGCTTAAATTTTGTTCAGGGCCTGATCTGGTAGGCATGCTTAGGAGCCATCTAATTCCACAAAACAGTCAGAGAGGAAGAGGAGGAAGACTTTCTTTATAACCATCAGTGCAGAGGTTAAGGTACTCATCTGGAATGTGAGAAACCCCTTCTTCAAGTCTGCCTCCTGAGTAGCAAGGATTTGAAAAAGGATCTGCCACCTCTCAGGGGAGTGCTCTAACGAGTGGACTAGAGTTATTCTAATACTTGATAAAGCCCCACATCAGAATATCTCACATCCCATTGCTCAGAGCACTCAACTGAGAAGTAGTAGATCCCCGTTTAAATCCCTTCACCTCACTAGGCAGAGGGGGAACTTCAACCAGTAGTCTCCCACATCCTATGTGAATACCCTAATCAGACGACTTCTCAAAAATTGTAGACCACTATAACAGATTTCTACTCCAGCTCTTCCTTATGCCTGCACAGCTCAGGTTGTGCTTGAAAAATTTCAGAAGTGTTTAATCATGGATCCAGTTTTCAGAAAATACTTACATGTAATAATACAATATTCATATTTGTTTAGGGACATATCTTATTTTGCATATCAAGGAAGACGACTGACTCATTCCTACTGAAATACATGTGCCTCTGAATGAAGATGTTTGTTGACCTACAGGTACCTTAGGAGGCTAGTCACCTTCCCATTCTTTTCTCTGCCTAGGTGAATTATATGCACAATGCAGTAAGCACAATTGGAAGGGGCTATTTTTTTTCTCTCTTGTCACAGATATCCCTTGAGACTGTTTTTGAACTGATTGTCAGAGTGATACCCAACTGGCTCCAGATACACACACACACAGGAGCACTTTACTGCTAATTTCCCAGTGAAGACTTTTATCTACCTCTGCATGTGTGATGACTCAGACCTTACATTCTCCAGCGACTAGAAAGTGGCAATACTATTATTCCTGGAACTGTCTCCTACACAAGGACATAATATGTAATTTACATGGTGAAACCATCTGTATATAGTAAAGAAAATCTGCACACCAGCTACTAACCCTAGGGAGGTAGTGCTACTTCTCAAACATTGTAGAAGGCACAAAACCTCACTGAGCACTTTATCTCCCACATAATGCTTTGATTAACTTCTTTCTATTTAAGTCTGTAAGTTTAAAAAATACTAATAAACACTAGTTAATGTTCTGTTGCAACACTTAAATACCTCAAATTTCCCTGGAGATGGGCAGGAGACAAATTGCCCCAGCAGCCAGCCTAGAGGTTTGAAACACTCAATTATCCCCATGGCTTCTAGGTAAGAGGAGAAGAGAGATCCATTCCTGTACTTTTACACCAGCACTGTCCCCAGCACAGTTCTCCTAGTGTGCAAGGACAGAGCACAGCATCACTCTGACCCTGCAGTAATAAGGCCCCACTGGAACTGCTAGTGCAACCCACAGTGCATGGGATCCAGTTTATGCCTAGCCTGCCTCTATGTGAGTGAGATGTGGGAGACAGGCAGGAAGGGCTAACTGTGATCTCTTCTCCTCTGTGCCTTACCCTAAAGGTAGAGGCATTGGTCAGCTTTAACTCTGTAGCTGTAGAATTCTAAGTAAAAATAATGCTTTGCTCCAGGTAGTTTACTAAGGATAAGTTGGCTTTCATTTGCTACCCAGATACTTGAAAGGTTCTCTAGCAAGGTGTTTGCCAAGAATGCAGTCTTGAGAATGAATTAATTGATTTTTGCAGCAATGAAATCAAAATGTTATTTTGTATGATGATAATTTTGTAATTCTAGGGGATAGAGAGTTAACACAATTTGCAGCCAACTCCCCCACCCCCCTTCATTAACAGAATTAAAGCTGAGCACAGGAATAAGGGTCAGAAAGTCCTGAGTTGTGATCCTGGTTTTGACATTAACTATCTATAACTTTGCATAGGTCACTTAACTGTTCCGTGACTCAATTTCCCCATAAGTAAAATAGGGCTAATTTGTTTGACTAGAAAATAATGAAGAAAATTCTTATTAAAATTACAAAATTAATAATAAAGAGTGAAAAAGAGGAGTGTTTCAATTGTGCAGGAGCCAAAGAACTGAACTACAGCTTTCCTTTTCAAAAGTATAGTAGCTATCCCTCCACCACCCAGTACCACTATCCACATACATTTTAAGAACCACTGCAAACTATGAGCACTTTAAGCTCTTTAAAATCTGCAGGGTGAGCACTTGAAGATTCATAACAGGAAACAAAAGCTTTTGGAAGTTTACAGTGTCTGCAGGCTGTGCTATCAGACATTGATTTAGTCATAACAGTGAGAATGGAGCTGTTAAGCTCTGTGCACAATGCCTGCCGACCTTATGAACAAAGAAGCAGCCAGCAGGCAGCTAATAAAGTCCACACAAATTAATACAGAGGTAATCATATCTTTTGTAGCCTGATTCCCAGAAGTTCTGAGCAACTGCAACTACCACTGAAGTTAGGGACAGCTGTAGGTGCTCAGCACTTCTAAAAATCAGGATACTAATATCTGAGACCAGTGTTCCTCTTCACTCTCACAGGCCACAGTCGGGGGGCAAGGGAGGAAAAATGGGTGGCAACGAAGGAAAGTGGCAACTCTACAGCCTCCTCTACTCCCTCCTTCCTCAGAAGAGCATGAAAGTCCTTCTGTCCCAACTTCCTGTGGCTGGGGAAGGAATGCAATATTCAGAGAGGGTCAGAGACATAGCAGCCATCCTTTCCAGAACATTTCTCTCAGAACGCCGCAAATATCAAGCTAGATGTTAATGTGGCGAAGAGCATTTACTTCCATTCTGCTCCATGCTCACATCCAGAAGGAACCTGTTGTATATGTTTAGACAGAGCAAATAGTTAAATGAAGCCAGGCTGTCATAGAAAGTTTGATACCAAGCAGCAACTTCCTCCAATGCTTAGAGTTCCTGTACTCAGCTTGTTCAAGTAGTTTGTAGCCTGGGGGTGCTTTTGGACTTCCCAGTGGCTACTGGATTTCTGTATAGCCATGGCAACAACAAGCAAGCAAACAAACAAACAAACCCCACTAACCCAAGAACTTCCATCTGTGACTGATCAGAAGACTGTACTCCTCAGTGGGGACAGAGCTAGACACAGTGATCCATGTACTCATGACCCACAGACTTTCCCCCCCCCCCCCCCAAAACATTATATTTAAGACAAAAGCCACACACATAAGGGATTTCTTCCTGATCCAGAAAATGGTCAGGACTCCTGGTCCATGGAGGGCCCCAATCCTCAGAAAAGACTTGGAAGGACTAGGCCTACTGAGACTCCATAAGAGTGTGTGCTTAGGCTGAGTCAAAGATGTGATGAATTTAAAACCACAAGGAAATCCTTTCATGGGGCTTTGAAGAACTGCTCTTGTCAAAGCCCATGTTAGGGATGGGGTGACCTCTGGTAAGATTATTAGCATAAGGTTAGGTTCTTTTATTGTTTTTAATAAGTTTGCTGTAATGCTTTTACCTTAAGAATAAAGTTGGCTTGCCAAGGAAGTGCTATGTGGTACCTTATCACTGTGAGCACTTACTCTGTTATCAGTAGGGTCCTACCAAATTCACAGCCATGAAAAATGCATTGCAGACCATGAAATCTGGTCTCCCCCCATGAAATCTGGTCTTCTGTGTGCGTTTACCCTATACTATACAGATTTCACAGGGGAGACCATAATTTCTGAAATTGGGGGTCCTGACCTGAAATGGAGTTGCAGGGGGTGTAACGGGGTGGACACCCGCTCCTGCCTTGAGGACCTTAAAACAGCCCTAGGAAAGGGCTGAGACAGGAGAAAGCAGCCACTGGGCTGATTGGGGGAAGCAGGCAGAGCTGCGGCCATGCCCCAAACAAAGCCCAGCTGGCCCCTATAAGAGGCTGTGAGCCAGGAGCCCAAAAAGTCTCTTTCTAGCTGTAGAGGGAGATGGGTCTGGCTGCAGGGAGCTAGAGACAAGGTATTGGGAGTGGAGCAGGGCTGGGGGAAGGCCAAGGGAAGTGGGGAGCTCTGGCCTGGAAACCCCCCCAGGCTGCGGCCTAGTATAAGGCCAAACAGGTACTAGGGTTGCAGGGGACAGCCCAAGGCTAGACAGAGGCTGCAGGCCCAAACTCCCCTTGCCAGTGATGAGTGGCATACACCGAAGTCTGCCCCAGGGAACAAGGGCTAGTTGGTGACTGGCAGTAGCCTTACACCAAGGCAAGGTAGGGATAAGGAGTGGGGGCTCCGCTGGGCAGGAAGACCCTGAGACTGAGCGTTTACTGCCAGAGAGGCAGCACCCCCGAGAAAGGGGCACCGGATCCTGGGAGGGACATGGGGACCAGCGGTAAAGTGGATTAGCAGCCTGCAGAGGGTGCTCCAGAAGCTGGACGAGCTAATTCCTGACAGAGCCCAGCAGGAGGCACTGCAGGGGTGAGTCTGCATCGTTACAGGGGATCACAAGGTTATTTTAGCGGAATCATAGTATTGCCACCCTTACTTCTGTGTCTTCAGAGCTGGGTGGCCAGAGAGCAGTGGCTGTTGGCTGGGTGCCCAGCTCTGAAGGCAATGCCCCACCAGCAGCAGCGCAGAAGTAAGGGTAGCAATGCTATCCTTCTGCACTGCTGCCTTCAGAGCTGGGCAGCAGAGAGTTGCAGGCAGCAGCACAGAAGGGTGGAAATACCATCCCATACCATCCTTGCTTCTGCATTGCTGCTGGTGGTGGCTCTGCCTTCAGAGCTGGGATCCCGGCCAGCAGCTGCTGCTCTCCAGCTGCTTAACTCTGAAGGCAGCACTGCTGCCAGCAGTAGCTCAGAAGTAAGGGTAGCAGTATCACAATCCCCCCTACAATAACCTTGTGCCCCTCCCCCCAATAATTCCTTTTTGGGACGGGACCTCTACAATTACAATACTGTGAAGTTTCAGATTTAAATAACTGAAATCATGAAATTTATGATTTTTGTAATCCTATAACCATGAAATTGACCAAAATGGACTGTGAATATGGTAGGGCCCTAGTTCTAAGTCTCTGAAAGGAAGGCAAGCAGGCCTGTTTAGGTAGAGCACCCTTACACTATAAGGGGTCTATGCAGCCTGGAAATACCCCAGTCAGAATGGAGTGAGATGTGAATCTCCACTCAAGAGATGTAATGGCCAGGGGAGCTGGAAGCCTAGCATGGGTGCCTCTTGCTGGACCATAGAGGAGAAATACAGGTGCAGTTCCCACTAGTTCAGAAGTAAGATGAATAGGGAAAATATTTGACCATACCATATACCCTCAATACTTCCATTAACGCAGGACTTTATCATATCACTTAACGTAGTTAGCCTAATTAAAAAGAAATAAAGAAATAGAATGGGTTCAAGATAGACTGAGAAATCATCACGTATATGTACTTAGGCTGTTCAAACATTTGTCAGAGACTTACAAAAACAACTCGGATTTGAAAATTGTCTATTTGCTGTTTCCCTGAAGAAACAGTAGGAAGGCTGAAATTCATCTTGGCTCACATTACCAATCTTTCAAATTATGTTATATCCTCACACTGAAAACCCTATTAGGCTCTTTGTTTGAAGGCTTCTCTTCCTTTGCCCCAAGCTTTTTAGAAATACTAGTCATTTGTTACACAGAGACAGGAGTAGTATGGTTGCTTTGCCCTTCCAATATAAAACCTTGATTTTTAGTATTTTTTGCAAAGGAACAGGAAGAATTAAATTAAAAATAAATCACATGGAGATGCCCATTTGCAATTAATTCATTGAAACAGGACTTTTATTTCATCAGATTCTTCTTAACTGAGACAAATGATGTAGTTTAATGATAAACCAGCTGAAGGTTTGTTTAAACAGACGGTTCTCGACAGGACCTTTGATTTTTCCACTGAACAAGGATCTTCCCACTTCTTAGTCCAAAAGTCAGCTGCGTTGTCACATTTCCTTACTTCTCAGGAAAAAGTGTATTAAGTGGTGATATTTTTCAATCAAGGATTCACATTGTGATATTTGGAATTAAATAACCTGACAGAGTTAAATGTTTTTTTCATTGTCAAATAGGTTGGGCCAGTAATCGATACCTAACTCTTAGTAATTGGTTTATTTGGCTTAAAATTTAATGCTTAAGTTTGATTAATAAAAGATAAAAGGTGGAGGGAAAGTTACTGGGTATTTTATTGGTTTAAACAAAGAACAGTTTCACTGATACCAATTAAGTTACTTCAGTTTGGCAACAAAGTAACCAAGAACAGAATTTCCTCATTGCCCTTATCCTATATGGTTAATAAATGGATATTCACTTAGGGTTCAATCCTGCAAGGTCCAAAGCATTCTAGCCCCAATCCATAAAAGCATTTAGGCATGTTCCTATCTTTAACCATGTGAGTAATCCCACTGAAATTAATCATATGCTTAAATGCTTGGCTGGAGTATTATGCTAGTGCTCAGCCCCTTGAAAGATCAAGTCCATAAATACCAATGCCTATTTGCCTTAGGGACCCACATTATGATGATACCACAAAGTAAATTTGGATAATCTGTATATTCCATTATAACCTATTGTAACGCTCTGTACCTCAGGGGAACACTCAGGATGCCCACATTCATCCTTGTAAAATGATTGTGTGATATCCAATGCAAAGTTTGTCACGTCGGGTGTCTGGAAGGCTCATGATGCACTGAGCATTGTTGTTATAGTGATATTATAGCAACTGTGATTACAGTAATGTTACAGTAATCTTATAGGTTATAATTTCATGTATATAGTTATGAGGCTGAAAATGTATCTTCATGGCTTAAAATAAGCCCAGGCAAAAATTCTCCATGAGCAGAGAGGCAGTTCACACCTTATCAGGGCATGTATGGGACAACCCAGCCCAGCCTCACAGGAACAAAAGACGCTGGCCTAGGCAGCAACAAAAGGATCTGTTAGATCCTTGAGTGAGTCACCCCCCTTCCTTTGGTCAGTTTGGGATTGCAATGAGATAATGCTCACCTGACTCTGAAAAGGGGGGGCAGGGGGCAAAGCCAAGATGGAAGAAAGAACATGACAAAAGGGAAAGACTTTGCCATGCTCTTCCTCTCTCTCTTCCACCTCCATCTACAAATACCACACCAAGCGACCGAAGCACTGATCAAAGGGGAGAGTATGGCTGAAGAGCAACCAGCCAGCCCATGGTGAGAAGCATCTAAATTTGTAAGGGCATTGAAAGTGTTAAGATCAGTTTAGAATGTGTTTTGCTTTTATTTCATTTGACCAAATCTGACTTGTTATGCTTTGACTTATAATCACTTAAAATTTATCTTTGGAGTTAATAAATCTATGTTTGTTCTACCTGAAGCAGTGTGTTTGGTTTAAAGCATGTCAAAGACTCCCTTTGGGATAACAAGCCTGGTACATATCAATTTCTTTGTTAAACTGATGAACTCATATAAGCTTGCAGTGTCCAGCAAGCATAACTGGGCACTGCAAGACAGAGGTTCCTAGTATTGTGTCTGGGACCGGAGATATTGGCTAGCGTCATTCAGTTGCACAGTCCAAGGAGCAGCTTACATGCCAGAGGCTGTGTGTGAACAGCCCAGGAGTGGGGCTTCTCACAGCAGAGCAGGGTAAGGCTGGCTCCCAGAGTCAAGGATTGGAGTGACCTAGGAGATCAACTTTCCAGATAACACCAGAGGGGAATGTCACAGCTATACTTTCTGGTTCTCCTGTGCCAGCCCTCATTTTTAATGAAGAATTGCAGCGGTGAACAAATCTCTAGTGTCTGCAAAGCTCATATGTTTTCTTTAAAGATTTAACAGCCTAAAGTGGTGCAAGACTTAAAAGGAGAACATGCCAATTGTCGAGCAGGGAAGAAAGGTTAAGTTAAATGAACTGACCACAATCCTTAGACATGTTCTGGCCAGGAATTAGATAATTGGGATGAGGTATCCACCACTTATTTTACAAAGGACAGTTCTCCCATCCCTACTTTAAGTCCCCTTTAAGCTCCTCACAGAGATCAAATAGCGTTTGTTTGTCAAATCTGTATGTATGAAAAACCTGTTCCTCTCTTAGACCTAAAAGAGAGAGTCTGCTAAGCTCTATAAATCCTGTTAGAAGGATAAACCTTCCTATGTCTTTTCCTCTGTCTCCAGTATCACAGCAGCAGCATTTTTCCTAGCTCTCAGCGATTCTCCTCATGCTATAACTTTCAAGCTCAAGACTGAACAGGTCAAATCAACCTAATAATTGCTTTGCCATGTGTTCATTTCATCTGGAAATGCTCACACTTTAATAACTCATGAATCCTAACTAAAAATTCAAAATGCACAACTAAATCTTATCACCACTCATTTCATTCATTTCTCCCTAATGTGGAAGTCTACTTGTGCTTTTATTCATCCATAAAGTGGGCCCAGTTAAAAACTAAGATGCTTATATTGTGCTATGGTTTCCTATCTACACATTCATTTCCCATTTTGAGGCACACAAATGGCATGATCATTTTTGAAGAATCAGCCCAGAATGTCCAGGCAAAGTGTAGTGCAAATGAATAGTTTGGCCTGTTGGAAAGTAATAGGAAGTGCAAGGGCAGATATGTTATTAGCATAGAAGGAGGTGAGATAACGAGCTGATTTAGTGTTGATATATCTTCGCCTTTGAGCATGCTCACTATGAATTAGACATTTGCAGAAGTTGTCTGACCTGGCAGGTGATGGAGTTCATGAAAGTTCTGGGCCTTCTGTTAAACCAATAGTGCAACTAAACATTATGACTGGGATTTTCAAAGGAGGCTAATGGAGATAGTTGCCAAAATCCTCTTGAACATCCGTGAGATTTGGGCACCTATCTGACTTAGGCTTCTGTTGAAAATCTGAACCCAGAGATGTCAGAAGTTTTACTGAACCAGAGAAGGAGCAATTTCTTCCTCCATGTCCAGTGGAGTTGCAGAAAAGAAAAAAAAAACAGGAAAAAAACCCATAAATTGAAATGACAGTAATATTTTTCCAATCACCATAGGGGCTAAAGAGCATGCACAGAAAGTGAAGGCTATGAATGATCTCCATGTGGCAAGATCAACAGCATTGCAGTGTTACAGGGGAGTTGGGCAGTTTATTGATAAAGTGGCTAAGTAGCATAATCCCAAGAAAAGAATTTATGTCTGAGAATTTTGATATTTAATGGCAACCAATGGAAATATGCCTCTGTTAATGATTTAAAGTTCAAACATGTGAACTTGGGGCACTATGTGATCCCTTATTTTATTTTATTTATTTAGAGTGTGCATAGTTGTTTAGCCAAGCGATGGCATCTTCAGTGGTGTGATGTAATTCTTCTAGGCCACCACTGAACCTAGTCAGCAAGCATTCATTGATAATGTGTGTCATGGTCTGTGTTGCACCGCAGCTGCACAAAGGGCTGTCACAAAGGCCCCAATAATACTGGTTGGCTGCACAGAGACCTGGCCCAGTCCAGAACCTATTCAACAGGGACCACTGGTGACAGGGCAGGTCAAAACCACGTGGGCAGATTGTGGGGTCGGTGACAAGGGACAGGTTGGGGATTATAACAGATATCCATTCCTCTCATCACAGTGTTTCTGCCCTAACATCCCCGGATAATGGGTAACGTGATGGCAAACATGCAGCTGGTGGTTTAAAAAGGTCATTGTGCAGCAGCAGGCTTGGGTTGGTGTATACTTTGTCCAGTAACTTCCCAGTCGCAACCTCTCATATGATATGAGGAGGAGCAATATTGCTCACAACTGGAAGCCATGGGAGTGAAATTGGATGCAGAGTGCCAGAGGTGCCTTCCAGTTCTAGCAAATAAGTATATCTCCATTTTTTTTTATTTTATTTTTTTCCATGCAGCCAGCACAGACTGTCGCTGATCTATATCAGGCTACAGCTCCCAGTTGTCAAGAGTTCCAAAAAGAGGCAATTCAATTTCTGAAAGGCCAACTGGGAAAAATACCAGGAAGTGCTGGAGAAGTGTGTGGTGACAATACCAGCCTGGCATATCTCAGTAAATTAGACCCACCATTGCTGCTGTGGTGCTATCTACAAAGCAGCCTGCAGAGTCATCCCATGAGGTTGCCACCCAGTCTACATGCCCTGTCTTGATGAGGAGAGTGCTGCCTTGCTCGAACAGTATGAGGCATCTGGTGACCCCGATGTCACTGACCATCTGACCGAATCATTTGACACTACTCGCCGAGCCAAATGGGAGGAGATGACTGAGAGGATGAGCTTTACCTGCTCCAGCTGCTAGTGTTGGTGTCTTCTCCGATGACTTGGAGCAGGGCAGCAGCCACCTGCACTCTGCCGACCCTCAGTGACACCCAACCAGGTAGCTGGACACCTAGTTAAAGTGGCTGAGCACCTTTGGAAAAACAGGTGTGAAGACAAGTGAGGAATGAATGGCGTATGTTTAAACGTGTACACCAGATCAGAAGCTGCCCAGAACCATTCACTGTAACAGCTGGAACAGACACTGGGTACCATCAAGTGTGGAATAGCTGCAAGCTATGACAACATACAGTATTTCCAGAATTCCTGGGATCCCTTATAAAAGTGGAGCACAAGGACACATATGGAATGAAAGATACTACAGAGGCTGAGTGTTACAGGAATTTGATTTAATCTTACATGGAACTGTAAATATTTATAAAACCAGTGAAATAAGTAAAACAGCAGTTTCAGGCTTTAAATCTCTTGGTTCAGAATGATCAGTTAATCCACATGTCATCAGACAACAACAACAATTCCTATCCAAGAATTACTTTCAAGGTGGACTGAGCTCTGTATTTATGTGAAATTTTAGTTACTGTACAAGCAGTGGTAAATCAGAGCCAGTTCCTGACATTTATAACCAACAGTATTATTGCTATTGTGTAAGAGGCATTTCCTAACTGCCATTGTGTCTTCACTGACATCACCTCTGAAACATGGGAACCTGTCAACAGCCACAAGTTAGCACATGCTGTGTTATTCTGATACAATCTTATAGGGCTTCAGAGCAAATGTGATAGTTACACCCACACCAGCCTCCAATCTGCCTGTGTATCTGTTGCTAGGTGCAGACATCATTTTCATAAGTCTGGGCAGTAAAACTCCTTCTTACAGAGTCAACTGTGTTGGAATCAGAGAGCCTGAATTGAAAGCAACCTGCTTTCCACAAGTATCAGAGGGGTAGCCGTGTTAGTCTGGATCTGTAAAAGCAGCAGAGAATCCTGTGGCACTTGTTAGTCTATAAGGTGCCACAGGATTCTCTGCTGCTTTCCACAAGTAACCTGGTGCTCAACCTTTGGTTTTATGCTGGGATTATTATAATACTGTAACTAAGTATGTGGTCTTGCATTAGCCTTTAAGTCCCCAGGTTTCTGTTGGAGGGCTGTTTATGCTTTTTGCTATATTTTAAATTAGTAATATATCCCTTTTAAGATGTTTTCTATTTAACTGATACCAGAGAAAGTCACAGCTCACTTTGAAGAGTCTTTGCACCTATGTCCTCATCCAAAAGCACTCTGGGTGTTGGATTGTGTCCCCTGTTCTCGATGCCACATGTCAGAGGTTCTCTGAGTGTGCACAACATGCAAAGTTACAGACTGTCTCATTGACCAATATCACTCCCATCCACAATTGTATGGACCAACATCATCACAGCAACCACAGTAAGTACTTAGATTCAATAGTGACATAATATCAAGGACACAGTTAATGTATGTATCTGTTTTTAATGTCATGTAGCAGCCAGAAATAGATGGAGACACAACCATTTGAGCAACCAACTCAACCTTGGCCCACCAATAGCCCAGAGACCCCAAGCTGAGAACCTCTATCCTACAGCATTGCCAGGACTAATGTATTAAAAGTGATTTCTAAGTGCCTGAGCAGTCTGTTCACACTCACACTTTGTGGGCACTGACCAGTCTTAGGTCTGTTGAACTCGCCACAAATACAGTGAGTGTTTACTTGGTCTCAGTAATGCAGAGTCCTAATTGTGAGTGTGTAGAACAAAAGATAACCACATAAGATTTAGAAATTGATAATATGTTTTCCCAAGGAAAGACAGACTTTTGCACTATGATATTGTTTATTAAGTAAACACTACTTGGGAGAGAGAGATGTTTAGAACTAATCTACATTTTCCTACTTATGACATCTCCTAAGTTTCTGTGACAAAGCTATTTAACTGTTTAACATAAAATGGAAAAAAATACAGATGTATCGTTGTTCTGATAGCAGGTTGATAAAGGCAAAGTAGTGATTGTCCAGTCTACATTATAACAACTATTTTGTTGAAAAACTAGGTTAAAAGACAGCTCTCCATAATGTCTGAAATAAGGTTTGGTCTTGTAGTACACAATGGAGCAAGCTGTGATTTTTAATCATTTGCTTTAACCATACTACAGCATTTATAATATTGCATGTAAAATACTGGTATTCTGAGGACAAATACATTACCATTTTTGAGGCACTCCAATTCTATGACAATGGGAGCAATCAGATATGGATGAATTAGATGGGGCGCTGCATTTCTAGTGAGCTGCTCTGGATATAAGGGCCAATGTTTTAAACTATCCAATTTTTAGTGCCCAAGTTCTTTAAGGTACCAGATATTCGGAGACTAGGTGGTCTGCAGGTCTTGAAAAGAATGCTCCTTTAAAAATGCCTCAAGTTGGTATGTAATCTATCATTAATCTCCTCTGAAAATCTTTGCCAGAGAATACTGCAATATTTACAGGAACCAATGTTTTGTTAGTTGTCTAGTTCTTACGCTTAGAATTTCCTTTCCGTTGATTGACAATATATGATTAAAAGAAGAGCTATATCTTTGCAAAAACACAAAATAACGAACAACAGAATCATTATGAAAGCTTTTCTGAAAGAAAATTGTTTCCAAGGTGGCTATTTTAAAAATCAAAAAACACATCCAGTAGCTGTAGAAAAAGCAGTCTATGTCCGCTTTGTATGTGATTAGCTTTTTAAGAATTGTAATAAAACACGTACAATTTTTAGAAATAAAATTTATTATCACTGGAGAATTGTACCGTATGGACATTGTTACATAAAATAGGTACCAGAACTCTGCAAGCTTCCACAAAAAAACTCTACACCAGTAGACTTCTGGCTGTAATAAAAATTCACACTGAAGATAATTCAATACCCTAATCACTCATGAAAAGTGCAGGTAATGAATGTAAGTAAGCAATAGGATGTGACAGGGTATTTTAATTGGCCAATATATGCCCTTCTTGGCTGAACCAAGACACAAAGATGCAGTTGGAGGTTCTTAAACCCAAAGTGTGCATGGATTTGTTAGTATAGGGCACATCTTAAAATGCGGTATTGCACTAACATAATTCCTACATTTAAATGTTTTTCTCAATCAATGAACTTATAAAATTATAACCTGCTAAACATAATACAGTAGTGCCATTTCAGTGTGGTAATTTGATCCAATTACAGACTGTGTGGTTGAAATTGCACATTTTTGGTAGGACCGTGAACATAAAAAAAACTAGTTTATTATGCCGCCAATATCAATATGTAGCTGCTCTAACATCATAGAGTGTGTGGTTGTATCAAAGGTAACTACACAGCTAGCATACATGGGACAAGTTTAAAATTGTCTGTAGACATCTCTTTGTTTCCTTTCTTTTCTGCCCACTCCTTTCTT
This sequence comes from Chelonoidis abingdonii, assembly GCF_003597395.2. Classification (NCBI taxonomy): domain Eukaryota; kingdom Metazoa; phylum Chordata; order Testudines; family Testudinidae; genus Chelonoidis; species Chelonoidis abingdonii. The sequence goes on from NC_133770.1 coordinate 138,133,856, forward strand.
CCTTCTGTTGGTCTTTCCCTACCACACCCTCTTAGCTAACAACACTGAGAATGAGGTTCAGAAAAGTAACCCGTTTTTCACAGTAGTAGTGTTTGAAAGTTATTTCACTCACTGCCCAAATTCTGATGTGAATTCCAAGTGGAAGCAATTTTGTGCCTGCCCACACTGGCCATCACAGTCAGCAAGCTTCTGTTTTCCTTATAGGAAATGGAATCTAGATTGCAGCCTATCAAGCCAACTACAGGGACCTTCCAGTAATGTTTTTAAAGACCTGAGACAGTAGGGTATTCTCACCAGGCATGGTGCTTCTTTTTCAAAAAGATGACTGACCAGCAAGTGCTCAATACAGACTGCTCAGGAACTCAGAAAAAGAGAACAATGTCCAGACAAATGTTAGTATTTCCTCTTATTGAAACATCATCTGTGATGTTTAAAAAAAATCAGTTTGTCTACTCAGATTAGCATATTGTTTCAGGAACTACAAGGCAATAAAAGCAAATATGTTGCATTCTGAATATAGATCCACATCTTCAAAGGCAGCTGGGAGCCTGACTCTCATTGAAATCAACAGGAGCTATGTGCCTATCTTTGAGGATCTAGGCTATAGTAAAACCTCTCAGCCATGCTTTATCTTCTTTCCTTATGTACTTCATTGGTCAGATTCCTGCATGAAGTAGTGACAATGGCTCACAAAAGAAAGTGAAAAATCAAGATTGTAATAAAAATTAAAGAAATAATATATGGAATATCCCCTCTCTTCACCTACCTGCATAATGCTGATCATGAAAAAAGAGTGCTACACTGTCTTCAGAAGCCTTGCTCCACTTAGTCATTTTTCTTATCTATATTCATGGGTTTTTCAGGGACCAAGTAGTTGCATGTCAGAATGATGAGTCTCAGCCTTGTTTCAGGATAAGGTATCAATCTGCTAGTGTGCAGTGGAGTCTGACCTGATAGAATTTAAGAGATACTATGGGCCCTGTGATTCCTCTACAGAAAGTAATTCTGAACTCAGTGCTCAGTGATGGACAAAATATCCTATCAAAGCTGCTTCTCAGTTCGGCCAAGAGATGTCCCAGGAGTATATCTTTGAAGGTTTTGCCAATCTGTGTTTTTGAGGATACTAACAGCACTTTTACAATTGACTTTTTCCCTCTGCCTTGTATGTAATCTCTTGTTTTTATTCTATTTTACCCTCCAAAGATACTCTCCACTGTCACCAACAGTTTGCTGCACCTAAAACTGTCCCTTTTCTTCATTATCTTTTAGAATCTGGGACTAAAACTATGCTGCAGGATATATCAGAGAAGATGCACACTTAATATTTCACTTAAACACCCTCTCTTCCTGTTATAAGCTATGCAAGCAGCACATCATTAACTCCAGACCTATTTGTCATTGTGTGCGCTGAAATTCATGGACAGTGTTTGCATTCAAGTAGTCAAAACCTTGAATGTTCTTTATTCGCCATATAAATCTGGAAATGCATAGTCTTTTTTAAGTAAGTTGAATGGTGAGTCAAAAAGAAAATAAAAGATTTTAAAGATTAAGAAATGTCTATAGTGAAAGGTGTCTCTTCTTCCAGGATACACAGCACATTTTTTCTTAATTATTCCTCAGTTTTATTGTAACCCATCTCAGAGGACAGAAATTGAAGGACAGTTTTAAATTAAAAGACTCCTCAAGGAATAAAAGCATGAACTGAATAGACTCAGGAGTCACTGTGCTGTTGGAGCTGCACAATGATAAAATGAATTTAATCCAATAAAGATTTCAAAACCAGAAAGGTAGATGCAGTCCAAAACAACTGCAGAGTGTAAATGTGCATCTAGTAAAGGACCTGGAATTAGGTCAATTACATATAATTGAACCTTACTAATAAAATTCTACTCAAAGAAAATGAATATATATTAACATTGTCAGCTCAAATGCATTTATTGAGCAAATATTTAAATAATATTTTTCTCTCAGTAGTCATTCTGACTTTTGAAGTACAATGCTTATGTTGTTAAATCTTAAATAAATTCTGAATGTGTTTAGAATGCAAAGTCACATTCCAATTAACTACATTTTGATTTCTGTTTATTTTAATTACTATTTTGTACCACTTATTATACATATTGTATTAATCTTATTCTGCTGGCCAAATTTTCCCCCTAGCTATATGGAATACTGTATTGTAGTCTAATTAATTAACAGACATGGACTCTGTTGAAGATGGCAAAGGGAAAGTACAGTTTATACATCACAGATGAAACACACATACTTTCCAAATTCTAGACAATTGATTTATGTTTAGTTCTCAGCTACATTGTTCCTCCACTACTTGCTTCTCTCAAATGCTGTTCAAACTGATCTATGACTCTACAGAACAAGTAGGGATGCAGGAGGAAAGCAAAAGAAGCCTTCATCCCTTGTATTCCCTGCATAAAAATATGCACAATGGCAATCCCTGCACTTATAAGAGCACAGACAGATATTGCTTCCATCCCAACATCTCCTGCTGCCCACAGCAGCTCAAAGGGGCATGGAAGAGCAAGGAGGCAGAGGCACAGCTAAAGACAATTTAAATATTTTGTAGTAAACACAGATGAGGCCAAATTTTACTGCCTAAAAGTGAGCCAAAAACATTTTCACAAATACTGGTTGCATACACAGACTTTGAGTTTGTACACTCAAGTGGGCATTTTGGTATACTGATAAGAGTGCAGTTTAAACAGCTGAAAATAATTTGCATCTGACATTAATTGGGGGAGGGAAAATGCTGGCTCCATTACATTTGCACCTACAAATTCCAAGCCATCTTTCAGAAAATGACACTATCAAGGTGACTGAGGCCCCCAAAATGGGGGGCCTAATTCTGCTTCCTCTGAAGCAATATGGAGTTTGCTATTGACTTTCTGCAGTGATTCTTGCAATATTTTGTGTTTTATTTAATGCCGCAACTCCTGCAGACAAGTGACTGCATGAGAATCACAGCTAAAGTTTAAAAAAAAAAGGTTTTAACTCTTATGGTTGCACAGGAAAGCATGAAGATATGATCTGAGTGTGCCCAAAAGGATCAGAAACCAGAAAAGAAAAAGATCCCAGTAGTTTAAAAATATATATATATAATTTTAATCTAATCTCATGATATTTTGGGGTCTGACTCATGATTTTTGAAGTCAGTGATACTGTTCTTAGGAATAGTTAAATAGAACAAAGTAATGTTTAACGAGTTCTTTTTAAAAGTTAAATTTTAATTGAATTTATTTCTATTAAAATGTGTTTGCTTGGGTTTAAAAATTCTCCTACCATGCTTCCAATCAAGATATCACAGCATCGTGCCAATACATGAGAACCAGGCAGTGAAACCAGTTTTCATTACACAAGCTGAGTAAAATGCAAAAAGTAAGCAATGAGTATTGGAGATGAAAAGTGTATTAAACATTTACTGTTCTTTCAGTTTCAGAAATCTAAGGAGTTAAAGACAAAGGATTGAGTTTTTAAAAACATAGTCTTTAATCTAGCAGTGTACCATGATTGAAAATGAAGTCTTTTGTCTCTGAGTAGCAGGTAAGTTGAGCTGAAAATAAGTTTAATAAAAAATCAAGTTCAAAAAGAAAATGAATCAAGACAATTATTATAGCATGAGAAAAAAAAGTCAAGAATCTGTCAATGGATGCATTGGAAATGGTATTTCATTTAGATTGTGCTAAAGGGTAGTTAAATTCCTTATTAGCTGTCCAAAATTCATCAGGAGGTTATTGGCCTATGTTAAATTTAAAGTCTCTAAATGAATTCATAAATACTCACATATTTAAAATGAATAATGAAAATTCTGAAAGTCACTTACATTCAAGCAAGATGTCTACTAAAAGTTAAAACAAAAAGGAATATACTTTTAAGTATTGTAATCAACCACCACTTCAAAAGATACTTTTTATCAGTGAATGACATAATTTAATAATAGACAAGTTATTTTTGGTTTGTCCATGAATGCAAGAACTACTCTTGCAGTGCTTAGAATTCTTTCTTTCTGCTCTAAACTACATTATGGATATAAGCATATTAATATACTTTATTTTAAAAATCTATATTCTACCAACTCTCTGGATGTATTACTTTTCCACCTCAAATATATTTGCTCTCAGTATTCAGGTTTATAATGAACCCAGAAAAATCAATAATTATTCTGTTATATAATTGAACACCTTGAGTCAAGCTTTAGACATTTTTTAAAGGATGTATTGATTTAAATCTTGGGGGAAAATGCTTGCCAGAGAACCATTATCTCACACATGAATAATCAATTTTCATCTGTAGCGTATCTCTTGCCAGCTTTTCCACAAGTAACTATTTTTCAGGAATAAACAGTTTTCTTCTTTCAATTGAAAGAAATATAGGGTTTATGAAACAAATAGCACGATTGTCTAATCTAGTCTGAGGCTATTTTACAATACAGGTCAAATTTAGGTCCCAATCCAACCCCACCAAAATCATGGAAAGACTATCATTGATTTCAGAAGGTGATGGATAGATACTTTCTAATAACTCCACCTTTCTTTTAAGCATATTTATGTCTGGCTATGAGTAGCGAAAGATGCCTAAAACAAAGGGTAGGAATATTATAAATAAGTGAAATGCTGGAGGAGCAAGATAATATTCAAGGCCACTAAAACTTTTCTGAAGTGCTACAGTGAAAACAATTTAAAAAAAAATCACCAGAACTTTAGTATTTAGCTGTGACTGTTTCTTTGGATTTAAAGAACACACTAAGGCCTGGTCTACACTACGCGTTTAAATTGATTTAAAGAGCGTTAAATCAATTTTACGCTGTACCGTCCACACTACAACGCCCTTTATATCGATATAAAGGGCTCTTTAAATCGATTTCTGTACTCCACCCCGATGAGAGGAGTAGCGCTAAATTCGATATTAACAATTCGGAGTTAGTGTGGAAGAAATCGACGTCTATGGCCTATCCGCGGTATATCGAGCTTGCACCAGACTGCTCTGGACGCATCTGAACTCGTATGCAGTGGAGCTCTGCATCCGCACGGGCTGGCATAGCGAGTCCTGAATCCAGTAGAGTCAGGCAAGGACCGTACGGAGATTAAACTTAGATTGATACTGTATGGGAGACAACATCTGTTGTATCAGAGCTCCGTTACAGAACCGAAATCGCAAGTGTTTTGAAAAAAATCCCAGGATACACAGTGCTGGTGACAAGCGTAACGGGAAAGCCAGAGATCTCAAATGGACGCTCATGGAGGGAGGACGGGCGGTATGAGACTCCAGCTATCACAGTCCACAGCAGTCTCTGAAAACTATTTGCATTCTTGGCTGAGCTCCGGCAATATCTGTGGTTCAAACACCGTGTCTGGCGTGGTCAGGGAACGCTTCTCAGTTTCTTCCCCCCCCACCACAGTGAAAGAAGGAAGAATCATTCCTTGAACTTCATGGCACCTATGTGTACGAATGCTGCTGTAGACGCGATCGCTGCAGCAGTGAAGAGAGTATCCGCTCCTTCCCCTCCTGTGGTAAGACTTTGGATACAATATGACTGATATCTGTCGTCGCCATAGCCATGCTGCTCCTGGCTGGCCTAGGTGGGCTAGCCAGGGTGCTGGGTAAAATGGGAATGGACTCCAGTTACTCCAGTAGATAGGAAAACGGCTTGGTAACGTCGTTTCATCGCAATGCGGGCTTCAGCCCTACCTTTCCTGTGTAAAGAAGATTCCGTACTGCCTGACTGCATAGCCCCGGGGGCTGCTACAAGTGCCTCCCCCCCCATTCTTTTATCTTATACCAGTCTCTGTTTTCTTATTCCTGCATTCCTTACAACTTCATGACAAAGTGGGGGGAACACTGCCACGGGTAGCCAGGAAGGTTGGGGGAGGACGGAAGCACGGGTGCGGTTGTTTGCAGGGGCACCCCTCGCTCCCGCCTCTGAACAGAGAGAGCTGTGCTCTCTTACACTGGTTCTCTAGATACACTTGCCTCTCTTCTATTGCAGACGAGACTCCTATTTTTAGAAACCATCAAGTTGAGGGATACTCAGTCCCAATGCAGTCAATCCTAATTTTCTTTTCAAAAATTCTTCGCCAGGCACTCGATGATCAGCAGGGACAGTACAGACGGAAGATACCGTCATCTCATTCAGCCAGTTCTCCGGCAGTAGACGGTACAGACGACCCCGGTAACCATCTGCTGCTATCATTGCAGAAAGCATTGATTGCTGTATCTGCTGGGATCGCCTCTCTCTCCGCGGCATCTAGTACACATTATGGTGCCGGAAAAACAAAGCTGAACGGCGCTCCAGGTTGCGTGCTATGGCGTCTGCCAGGGCCCCCATCCAGGGAAAAATTGATGCGAAAGGGAATGTCAGCTGATGTTTTCTCCAGAGAGTAAGGAATGACTGACGCCCATTTATCCGACCGCGCCGCGACATTATTTAACCCTGAATTCCAAACGGGCAAGGAGACTGCGGGAACGTATTGGGATGCTTACGGAAGTGCTACACAATGCAATGCTTCAGAATCGACGTTAGCCTCGGACGGAGGGACGCACAACGCCGAATTACTGTGCCTAGTGTGGCCACATGAAATCGAAATTATAATATCAGTTTTATAAAACCGATTTTAGCAAATTCAATTTTATCCCGTAGTGTAGACGTGGCCTAAGATGCTAGCCGTATGCTTTAACGCTAAACATGATCAATTGGGGCAAATATTAAGTTAGAAACCTGTGCTAACTGCTGCATGCTGGTGCTTGTATTCTATTTAATATAATTATTTGTATTACCATAGCACCTCGGAGCCCAAGTCATGAGCCAGGATCCCATTGTGCTAGGCGATGTACAACCAGTGAACAAAAAGACTGTCCCAAAGAGCTTACAGTCACTGCAAGATTAAAAACATTGTGGGCCTTATTCTGAGCTCACATACACTTACATCAATGAAGTTGCATCATGCTAAACCCAGCATATGTGAGGTCAGAATAAATCTCTTGGATTTTCAGCTATACCACTTATAGAGACATGTTTAGTTTGTTATTATACCTAAATTGAATGCAACTGCCCCCAAAGTGATTTTATTTGTCCGTTTGAAACAGACTTGTACATGTGGAAGTAGAGCAAGAACTGACAGGGATTTGAAGGGGATTTCAGTGCAAACAGTTGCCTCCGTGAGCAAGAGTCAGGCTAGCTGTAACCCTAATAATGCGAGATTTGTAGAAGCGAGGATTATGTGAGGCAAGTGGGAAAGAACTGTGTGAAAAGTTGTTGTGCCCTTGTGTTAGATAAGTATGGAATGTAGACTAGAGTCTAAACTGAAGTGAGAAAAATAAGATATCAAGATGACCTATGTATAAATAAAATGCAGCTGTTGTTTATTATTGTATTTAACAAAAGGTATAGATGCTTGCTGTAATTGTTTACCTGTAGGGAGACCTGTTTAGCTCTCTCCCTCCATGTAATTGCTAGAGATAATAAAGAATCTGACTTGCTGCACCCAATCAGAGAGTGAGAACTCTGTTTTTCTCTGACATACACATAGAGTAATTCCATGGACTCCTCTGTAAGGAAGAGCAGAATCTGACCCCTGGTTCCAGTCAGTGAAGGTTTGCCCGTTTGTCCTCAGAAACTTTTTATCATTTTCTTTGTATGTAGTCTTGACCAAGATGCCAAATTAATCAGCTAATGAATAAAAGTTGTTTCTCCATTGAATAGATACAACCTAAACAGGGACAATACAAACTCAGTGCACCTAGGCGAGGGAGAAGCAAAGGTGATATTACAACATCATTCCACACTTCTTTGATCCTCATGAGAAGCCAGAAGTTATTTTGATCCTTAACTTAGTTTTGCAGCTCTTAGGGGCCATATATGAGCCTGGGGTCACAATACGCTCTATCAACAAAATGGCTAGGAGCAGGTGGTATTTTCCTACATAAGGGGAATGTTTCAGCTCGTTGTCAAAGGAAGCTCTCCATCCCTTTGCACTGCCACAAGCAGGATTTAACCCCTGCAGTTTAAACAAAAGTTTCTGTGCCTAGTCCATTATTTGACCAATAATCTAAACACCTAACCTAATGTCAGTTCAAAGAGTGGCAGCGAAGAAGCCATCTTCAGCTGACATGATTCTGATTGCACCTTATGGATTCTCAAAAATCAATATAGATTCCAAGGCAAGAAGGGAACCAGTGTGACCATCTAGTCTGACCTCCCATATAGCACAGGCTATAAAACGTCCCCAAAATAATTCCTAGACCATATCTTTTAGGGGGGGGAATCCTGTCTTGATTTTAAAATTGTTAGTGATTAAAAATTCACCATGAACCTTCATAAATTTTTCAATGATTAAATTATTCTCACTACTAAAAATTTACACTTTATTTCCAGTCTGATTTGTCTAACTTCAACTTCCAGCCATTGGTTTGTATTATACCTTTCTCTGCTAGACTAAAGAGCCCATTATTAAATACTTGTTCATCATGTAGATACTTATAGACTGAAATCAAGTCAACCCTTAACATTCTCTTTGTTAAGCTAAATAGACTCAAGGATCTCAATCTATCACAATCAGGCGTGTTTTCCAATACCTTAATTGTTCTTGTGCCTCTTCTCTGAACCCTCTTCAATTTATCAGCATCTTTCTTGAATTGTGGCCAGCAGAATTGAACACAGTATTCTAGCAGCAATCAAACCAGTGCCAAATATAGAGGTGAAATAATTTCTCTACTCCTACACAAGAGTCCCCTGTTTATGTGTCCAAAGATCACATTAGCTCTTTAGGCCACAGTGTCACACTGGGAGCCCATGTTCAGTTGGTTATCCACCATGAACCCTCTGATCTTTTTCAGAGTCACTGCTTCCCAGGATAGAGTCCCCCATCCTCTAGGTATGATCTACATTCTTTGTTCCTAGATATATATATTTACATTTAGTCATATTAAAATGCATGTTGTTTGCGAACGCTCAGTTTACCGAGCAATCCAGATCTCTCTAAATCAATGACTTGTCCTCTTCATTATTTACCAGTCCCCCAATTTTTGTGTCATCTGCACAGTTTCTGATTTTATATTTTCTTCCAAGTCATTGATAAAAGTGTCAGATAGAATGGGGCCAAGAACCAATCCCAGCAGGACCACACTGGAAGCACACTTGCTGAAGGATGACTCCCCATTTATAGTTACATTTTGAGACCATTCAGTTAGCTCGTTTTAGTCCATTTAATGTGAGCCATGTTAAGTTTATATCATTCTAGGGTTTTTTAAGTCAACATGTCATGCTGTACCATTTCAAGCACCTTGCAGAATTCTAAATATATTATGTCCACACCATTAAGTCAATATCATATCTATCAAACAATTATAAGTGTATCAATCCATGCTAGTTACTATAGACATTTTTCATTCAAAAGTAATGATAATATTGCCTCAGTAGTTAAAATCTTATAACTGATCATAGTATTTGGACTGATTCAGGAGAGAAGAGGATCCCCTGAACCAACTATCTCCCTGGGCTTCCTCTTCAACTCAACCAGTCTATCCACTCTCTAGTGGCAGGTACTTCAGCATTCTTTCCCACTCTCTCTGTGGCCTTCTCCTATTCTGGACTTGCTTTCTTAATAGCACTACCCAGCTTCTTCCCAACCGGCCTTCATCTTTAATTAGGTCTGGCCCACCTACCAGGTACAGTCCAATGCGTTAATTGGCGCTAACACTTTCCTTGCCTGTGGGAGGGACAAACCCTTTTACACTAGTTAATTAAATAAACTTGTAGGATACTGAGATGCACTAGTGTAGGTTTATGTTATTTTGTTGCAATGTTCTCCTTGTATATCTTGGCTAGCTGTTTTATTAACCTTACATAAATATTTTCTTAATGAAGAGTGCTAGAGTGACAGAATATACCCCCATGTTCACACCCTACACACTATTGTAATAATCTGTGTCCAAACAATGCCTTGTAAGGTATCATTTGAAAACTCATCATTTGCTGGTCAATATTGTCCTGGTAAAATATGTGTGGCAACATTGCATGTGCAGTTACACATACAATGATGTTATTAACACATGTTCCAACCTCCCCAGCCCTGCCCAGTCAGAATACTGGCCTGTCCTAAACAAAGGAAGGAATCTGTGCTTGCCTTAATTTGCATTTAAGCAGTAACCAGAGTCATCAATCAGGGAGGGAATATGAAGGACAGTCAAACAGGTGAAAAAAACTAATAGGGAATATTTTTTTACATAGAGTCTTTGTTTCCTGGGTCTCAGCTGGATGTATTCTTCAAGAGGGGGACTGAAACTATAACAATGAGGGACAAACACCCCAAGGCACATCCCCCCTCCCCGCCTCCTGCCCATCGCATTCACTGCACCTGGAGAGACAAAGGAAGCAGCTGCTGGACTCTGGGGGAGGGGTCCTGACCTAAAAAGTTTGGTCCATAAGATTGCTGAAAGCATATTGTGAGAAACTTTGCTCAAATCTCATACAGTTTGCTAAATTAGGCATTAGACAATGTTTTACCTTCATTTTTTCTTGTAACCATTTCTGACTCTTACGCCTCACTATTTGTACTCACTTAAAATCTCTTTGTAGCTAATACACACATTTTACTGTTTTATCTAATCCAAGTTGAAGCGTCTGGGTAACTCCATTTGGGGTAACAAATTGTGTGCAGGTTATTCTCTTAAAGGAATAATATACTTTACATATTTGTACTGCCCAGGAGAGTGCTGGGCATGTCATATGTTTCTGGCTGATTATCTGGGAGTGTGTTGGGGTCATCCTGTGGAAATCTTTAAGGCTGGTAAGAGCCAAGGTGTAGCTGGTTGGCCGCAACACATAGCGGGGAGTGATTTACATGCTGGAGGTTGTTTGTGAGCAGTCCAGGTTGGTGGCAACAGCAGCAAGGCATTGTAAAGGGCACCCCACATTACAGGAGATGGGTGACACAGCTATTAATTAGTCTGGATTCTACTCTGGTATGTTGCTACTTGATAACCCTTTGTTAAAGAAAACTCTGTGTTTGACCTTCTGACGCAAGACAAAAACAAAGCTTGCTTGTTTCTGGAATCACTTCTGCCACAGCTAAACACAGAAGAATAGTACAGTCTTGTGAGACCCCGGTCTCAAACGCATTTCAGTGATGACAGACCCTGTCTGCTCTGCCTTTCAGTAGTCAACACTGCATAGCATGTAGTAATGTACAGTGTGACACTGTACTATCTTTCATCTTTAGAGAGCTCTGTTACCAAACTTAACTCAAAGAGACAATAGAATACATGTATTTGTACCTCAGCTAGCCCATTGTATTAAAACTAGTAAGCATTAATAAAATCAATCAGTTTAAAGATCAAATAAACCCCAAGGGATACTAGTGTAGATATTACTGTATTATGCTCACTTCTTATGCTGTAGAAAAAATAGCTTCAAGAAAGCAACATTTTTAAAAGACTACATACAATCTTCAGAGAGTATAGGCAAATGTCAAAATAATTCTCTGGTTGAGTCTAACTGAAGTCTTTTTTCAAATAGTCCTCAAGTCAGTTTGGTGTATTTAAATCTTAAGCTTATTTTTCTCTTAATTATAATAATCATTGACTCCCCCCTCCCGATGTCATAGATAAAATTTGCACATTTATTGTGTGCTAAATTGCTTAGTTGTATTATTCACATTATTTTAGAATTCATCTATAATTTAACTAATTCAAGGTATACTCCTACAACAAAACACTATTTTAAACTTTCAAGTGCAGTAGAATTCTTTATGCAAAACAACTATAAAATTGGGACTAAGTCCAAGACTCACAACTCAGCCTCAGGTTCCCTCTTGCCCCACAAGTGAAATAAGCTATGCCAGCTTTTTTATTGGTAGAGGTTTCGTCCCCTCTTGCATCAACTAAGTTGTGCTGCCTGGTGCCTGTGTGGGGTAAAACCAAAGCCCTGCATGCTATCCACCCACTCCCCAAAGGACAAGGAGTAGTGGCCTGGCAATGCCTGATCTTCCCTCCACCATTGTTAATGTTGCTAGGGTAGCAAGCCCAGGGGAACAAGGGCTGATTCAGCTCTATTGACACTGACAGATTAATTTCTCTGCCTCTACATGGAAATCTGTGGCTGATGTCATCTATTCATATGGATTTAGCCCCCAGCTTTATGCTGGCAACTTGCAAGGTTTTTTTCTACTTCTGACCAATCCTTTTTTGTCCTGTCCCGCCTTTCTGGGTCTTCTTCCAACACCATCTCCAGGCTTTCACTGCCATCTTAGCCTTAACATGACAAAAACTTAACTCCTTATTTTTCCTCCAAAGTCCTCCATACTTCCATTACTGTTAACACCAACGTCCTCATTGTGGCACAGGCTCAGGCCCTCAAGTCATCATTGTCTATATCCTCTCATCTAGGCTGGGTCCAAATCCCATCACTTCTTTCTCCACAACATCAAAGATGTGATGTTTCCTTTCCTATGATGTTTCCAAGACACCCACACAGACCCTTCATACAATATATAGAGACAGATTAACAGATTCTCTAAAGATCATAAAGGGAGTCTGTGGACAAGCCAGGAAGCTGGGCCTCCCAAGTCCCAATGCCTTGTCTTAATCACATGATTTGTCCATCATCCTCGTTTTGTCAGTTCGTGAGTTTCTGTTGTTAAGCTTAGGTTTATCCTAATGTACTTTGATAATAACTTGCATAATCTAGGGACTTTCATTGAGACAGCTCTTTCTTAGGCTCCCAGGAATTTCACCTTGGGTATCATCAGCTTCTTAGCAAACAGGGACTGAAAGGAGTTTTAGTGGAAGATCCCAGCTCTCCCCAGGAGGGGCGAGGAGCCTGGTTGGAGCCAGATAGTCTGCTTTTTAAATTCCCAGTTGTGTTAATAGGTTGTAAGCATAACCTTCTCCATGACAACCAAAGGAGCATATTACTATTCAGTCTGAGACATTTTGTCTAATACACTTTGCATCTGTATATGTAGCAATTACAGTATGCCACGATAACCAGAGGATTGATTCAAAACTATAAGTCATTTTTCACAGGTATTCTTGTGTATGTCAAAATAGTACAACATGATATATTTCTTGTCTTTGCTAATTCCTCTCATTACCCCTTCGACATCCTGTACCTCTCCCTTCTGATGGGAGAACTTGAAACGGGAGCACAACTCCATGCATTGCGCAATAATTCTAGTTTCATTATGATTTTCTACCAGGGCAAAGATTTTCAGTCTCTCATTTTCCAGCCTCCTTTTTGAGTAGGATACACTCCCTCCTTTTCCTTCATATTTCTGAAGAAGAAATTTACACAGACAAAACTTTCAGTCAAAAAGCAGGATAGTAGAGAGTTGGCTGACTAATTTGAGCAAATTTGGGAGCATTTTGAGAGAAGACCTGTGGCTGGCCACTAAAGATCAACTTGCAGTAAAAGAAATGTTTCTATGGAGATGAATTTAGTGACTTTGAAAAATGCTGGCATGACAGATCTGGAAAATACAATCTTATTACCTTGAGGAATAAGGATAGTTTAATTTTCCCGTGTATTCTTGATCTGATCCAACACCCAGATGAGTTAATGGGGGCCTTGCTATTGATGTCAATGGGCATGGGTTCAGACATTGTCTATTTGACATCTCTGCTGAGATTCAGTAAAAGGATATTAAAAGTAGTGCCTAATGTGCTTTGATTGATGTGGAGATCTGCCCACTTGGACCTGAATCCATATTGATCCCTAAAGACCAATTGGATGGTGACAAATTTTCTCTTTGTCTTGACCAAGATGGGCTGAATTGGGACCTGCAATCCAAGGATAAAAGGCTTTGTATCTCGTTTCCACCCTCTTGAGCTGTCCAGTCTACTCAAACGATTTTAAAAGAATACAATAGTGACATCTAAGTGAGCCAGAGGATGTAAGGTAGTGGGAGACAAAACTAGCTGTTTTTGTCTGATGCAGATTTAGGTCAACCAAAACAATCATGTCAACTGTTTCAGCTGAACAAAAACAAGAACAACAAAAAAAAAATGAAAAACAATTGAAACACATTTTGACATTTTCAAAATGAAAGTTTTTTTTACTTGAAAAGACTTTTCATTTTGAATTTTCTTTCTAATTCAATTTTTCAAATTTTAAAAAATTTCAACATCAGACAAAAATACTTTGTTTGAAACTAAATGATTTTTTTTTTGGAATTGCCTGGGAACCAAAATAAAATAATAATAATAATAATAATAATAATAATAATGATGATGATGATGATGATGATGATAAAATTAAAACCACAGTATTAGAGGGGTAGCCGTGTTAGTCTGGATCTGTAAAAGCAGCAAAGAGTCCTGTGGCACCTTATAGACTAACAGAAGAATTGGAGCATGAGCTTTCATGGGTGAATGCCCACTTCGTTGGATGCATGTGACTCCCACAATGCTACTCAATACCAATGTCAGCCCCCTCAGCAGGAGTGAACTCTAATGACAAGAAGATATTGAGGCCCATTCCAGATTAGCTTCCCTTTTCCCAGGAAACCTGCTATCTAATGCCAAATTGTGACAAGTGGACCATTAATGATATGACTGAAAAATAAGAAGCTCTGGCAGGTACAAATAATTAAATTCAATTTTAGTTATTTTGAAACAGCACAATTTTAATTTTTACATTTTAATATTTCTTTTTCTCTTAGACAAATGTTTTTGGCAGAAAGTGATATCCTGCTACATAGGATCCTCAAATGTGGTGGTGCAAAGTAGGATTGTGTTTCCTGTTGCCATTTATTCTATTTTCAATCAGAGGGTAAAAAGATCATTTTACATATTATAACAAGAGAAAGCAAATGATTATATTTTTGTTTTCTTCCCAAGAAACAAAGGAGCCCACATAGAAAGAGATAATCACTTCTTCTAGCTAATTGGATGGTTAAAGATATTTTATTTTCTTTAAATAAGTCTGCCTAAACAAGTGCTACTTTGCACTACTGACTCCTAAATATAAGCCACTAGCAGGCAAATACTGACTCACAGAATTTTTTTTTTCACCTTCACTATTGTGGAGACTAAGTAGTGATTTCAGAGCAAAGGAAGTTCTCATTCTAAAGCCTATTTCTGAATCATTCCTCCATTTGAAAATCCCTCACACTCCCCTCTTTTCAGCTTAATCTAGAAGAAAGTTCATCTGCAAACTCCAGATGAACTCAGCAGCCCAGGAAACAGCAGAGCTCTGCAAATGAAGCCACAAATGTCATATTTTTGAGTCACAGCCCTCTGATAAGATACTCTTCACATTATCCACATTCCTGATGATAAAACTAAGTATGATTTCAGACCAATGAAAGTATTAATTTTCTTGTGACTACCATGTTGCTCATTTCTTTATTTCCTTGCATGAGTGTACATTAGGAAACTTCAGTTTAAGAACAGAATAATATTTTAACAAATGTTGTCAAAACAGTATGAGATTTATACATTCACTGGCAGGGTAGGAATTGCCATTAAGGCACTCAGACAATGGAGAGGTGGTATAAGAACCTGTATAGATTAGAATAGCATATGTGATTAGACCAGTGACCATTTTAGCCCAGCATCCTTTCTGCAACATTACATCTATCAGTGTAGCCTATAAGACTAACCTGTTTGTGTATATATAGAGAGAGATCTTTTATTTGATGTATTGTATTAGGTTTATAGATTTATATTAAAAATAAGTTTGGCTGTAATGCAAGAGACCTACAGGCCATATCCTGTATGTTAAGCTAAGGCAAAGTTACCATACCTAGATTAAGACCTTTTATTCAGAAAGCAAAGTTGACCTATATCTTGTTACCTAAAGAGATGAGTACCCACACCTACATCTATGACCTTTTATTTAGACTGATAGACAATGACGAATGGCATAGAGGGGATTTCCCACAGACTTAACAAGTACACCACAAGAGACTGATGTGTGTACATACCTGTCATCAATACACACGTACATACTAGCCTATGGCATAAGTGTACCCTAACATTTCTGTGGGTGAGGAATGAAATTTGGGCATAAGAGAAAGGATGTCCAGTATTTGCCCTATAAAAGAGGTAACCACCTCAATAGAGGATCTCCATTTTGCTCCAGTTTCTCCATTTTCTTACTAGCTTTAGACCTCCATTTCTCTCTATCCCCATTTCTCACTTACTTCTTCCACTCTTATCTATCTATGATGACTGCTACTATTTGTAGGCTAAACTTGTTCTTAAATTTTAAGTTTCAAGGGAACTGGGCTAAGCTTGGTTTCCCTAAGTTTTATTCTTTGTTTATTAGGTTTTGATTTAAGTTTAAGATAGTCAAGTAAACCCTAGTCAGCTTTAGCAGCTTTTATCATTTTCTAAGCACTGCATCCCTCACTCAAGCATTGAGAAACCTGAATTGCAAGGCTGGTCCTGTGTCTCTTACCACCAGGTTATCAATGAAGGGTATGAGTATATTAACCAAAGCTTTGTTGCATATAATATTATATTCTCATATGTATCTTTTGAATAGCAGTAATGCAATTGTAACTTTGTAACTCTTGAGTATTTTACCTTTTACTTACTATTATTGATTTTAATAAAAAGTCTTTAAGGCTATATCTATCTCAGTGTGAGCATCCTGTCATACCTCCGAGGGTCCTTTATAAATTCTGTGAAGCCTGATTCAGGACAATATCTGTTATCTTCTGATCAAATAGAGTGGCTTGCCTAAACCCATACTAATTATTATTATTATTATTATTATTATTAATAATAATAATAATAATAAAATAAAATACAATTACATTAATAAACTAAATTCCCATATTATCCAAATTAATATTATCAGTACACCCTAAATCAGGCTACATCAGCTACTTCAGAGGAGGGTGGTAAAATCCCCAATGAACAGTTATGGAAGAACTTGCCTTTGGGGTAAGTTTTTTTCCCTAACTTCCATTATTTAGTGGTTGGCTTATGTCCTAACGGATAAGGACTTATATCCCTTATATTTTTATCCTATCTAATGTAACTGTGGGTGTTCTAATTAACCATACAATAAAGGGACAGGGTTGCATTCTTTAAAAAAAAATATTGAACACATTGTTTGGGGGAGGAGAAACTTTTATTTTAAAGGTATGTGTAGATCTGAACATAAGAACAATGGCCACACTGAGTTAAGTCCATTTATGGCTCTTAGCCAGGATGGGTAAGGAATGGTGTTCCTAGCCTCTGTTTGTCAAGGGTGGTGATTGATAGTAGGAGAGAGACTACTTGATAATTACCTGTTAGGTTCACTCCTTCTGGGGCACCTGGCATTGGCCACTGTAAGTAAACAGGATACTGGGCTGGATGGACCTTTGGTCTGACCCAGTATGGCCATTCTTATGTTCTTCTGAGTTAGACCAAAGGTCCATCTAGGCCAGTATCCTGTTTTCCAGCAGTGGCCAATGCTAAGTGCTTCAGAGGGAATGAACAGAACAAGCAATCATCAACTGATCCATGACCTATCATCTACTCCCAACTTCTGGCTGTCAGAGTTTAGGGGCACACACACATCATAGGATTGCATTCTTGACCTTCTTAACTAATAGCCATTATTGATCCTATCCTCCATGAGTTTATCAAATTGTTTTTTGAACCCTGTTATAGCTTTGGCCTTTACAACATCCCCTAGCAATGAATTCCAAAGGTTGACCACAGTGTGTGAAGAAGTATTTCCTATAGTTTGTTTTAAACTGCTTCCTATTAATTTCATTGGGTGACCCTTGGTTTTTGTGTTATGTGAAGGAGTAAATAGAACTCCTTTTTCACTTTCTCCATACCATTCTTGATTTTATAGATCTCTTTCATATTCCCCCTTAGTCGTCTCTTTTCTAACCTGAAAACAACTAGTCCTTTTAATCTCCCCGCATATGGAAGCTGTTCCATACCCTCATTCATTTTGCTTGCTCTTCTCCAGGCCTTTTCCAACTCTAGTATATCTTTTTTTGAGATGGGGCAACCAAAAGCTTTAGGTGTGATCCCCAGCTTATATAGACATACTCACATTAGCTCTTATCAAGTTAGCATACTCAAAATAGAACAGTAGCCAGGGTAGTGCAGTGAGTGGTGGAATGGGCTAGCTGTAAGGATTATAAACCACCTGCACCTTGTGGATACAGCACAACTAGCCCCTGCCACCATGTCTACCCTACTATTTTTAGCCTTCTATCTCAATGAGAGCTGGTGTGGAGAATGTCTATTTCAGCTGGGAATCACATCCCTAGATTGTAGCATAGATGTAGCCTTCGAGGGGGTAGAGTGGGTTTTTTTCTTAGTGTCAGTTTGATGTCAGGGTATACTTCAAGTTAGCCTTCAGAGCACTGGTATCAGGCCACCCAAATAAATGAGCGAGAGAATATATATCCACAATCCTCAGATAATTAAAGACAGGAAAGTTTAGTATATTGTTTAGCGAAAACTAAAATTTTTGGTTCTTTGGTTTGATATACAGTATTGATTTCTGTTTGGGAGTTTTATCCTTTTACTTTACTGTTTGATATATTGACATCATTGAAAAATGACATGACTCATATTTTCTGTATATATTTTTTTAATATACTTTGTCTCTGTATAAATTGTAGAAATTTTTTCTAGAATGCTGGGTTTACTTTTACAATGATTCAATCCTAGCTTCTTAGGACTGATTCTAAATAATATCTCTTAGTTATGAAAGAACAAACAAGTCTTTGATTCCTATGGGAAATGTTTATCCAGTAGAAGTTTGTCAGCTTGTTTTTACTCTTCTCTGCTTTGAAAATATTAAAAAATATAAAACCACTCACACATTCACAATGAGCATAAAAAGACAGTAGTGGGCGGGTAAGATTCTCCAGCACCTTACACCTTGTGTAGTTGTTTATCTATGCAATGTGGGTGTAAATGCAACACAATCAGAAAGACAGCATTTTATATTCACTTTGCACAACCATAAATTACTATGCAATATGCAAGGCAGTGAGGAATCCAGTCCAAACTATTATTTTAAGAGCTTTTGACTGAACATAGGCAAGAGATGGTTTACAATCACAAATGTCACAAGACATTTGAAAGAATGTTACAGGAAAACAACAGCAACAGGAAAACTCAATACATTTCAGCATAAAAATGGATTAGTAAGGTATAAAGAATTATAAATGGGACTGCATTGGCTGCACCTGTTTATCAGTCAACATCACTAACCAAAGGTATTCCCAATTACAAAATGGTAATCAACCATGGTATACCATGACCAGTGTATCCCATACCCAGTACCAACTGCCCAAAGAAGAGCTGTAAGAATTATACCATTGGGCTTAAATATCAAGGCTGGCAGCAGATAGGAGAAAGTAGAGAAGAGGATAAATTTTTGACAGGTGGACATTATTTACTATAAATAAAACAGGAGACAGTGAGCAAAGAGTCAGACTGTTCTGTCTAAATACCTGCTCCTGGAAAATATGTGCTCTAAGGCGCTCTCACTGCATGTGTTTAGAAATGCCAACTGGTAAATTATACTGTAAGTATTTTAAAATAAATAGTATCATGCATCCGACGAAGTGGGTATTTACCCACGAAAGCTCATGCTCCAATATATCTGTTAGTCTATAACGTGCCACAGGACTTTTTGCTGCTTTTAAAATAAATAAAGTAGTTTAAGATCTCAGATCCCTGACAGCATACATCAGAAGATTTATGATAAAATCCTCTCTTCACAGCATCCTAATAACAATCAGTTTATTCCATGTGGCCCTATCTACTCTAGGAACATTTGTACAGAACTTCCTACCATTGCTAACACCAGTTCAGCTTCTGTAACGTAGGAAACATTGGAGCCCTAGTGTAGAACTGTTGCTGCTGTTCAAACCACAGCAGAGTGTCTGCAACTCCCATTAACCTCAGTGTGCATCACATGGAAGGAGTGACTTACTTTACGCTGAATATTAATGTATAGATCTCAGGAAAATTTTGCCCATAAAATTATGAGTAAATATTATAAACAAAATATTGTAGTTGAAAATTAGTTCATCCTTTATGTGACAAAAGATGAGTTCAGGAGTCTATGTTTCCTATGCAGGGGCCAAGCTTTCACCAATTCCTTCGGGGAAAAAAAAGTGTAAGAAATATAGCTCCCTGCATTTTTGGAACATTTCCAAATTAGGTTTAATTGACACAGTGGTAAAAACACCAGAAACCTTTAGAGTCTTGTTTACAGCACTATGCTTAATAGACATGTTGGTGAGAACTTTTGACCTACACTGCAGACAAGATTATGGAAACTGAAGATTCTTCTGTTGAATTAAACATCAAAACTCCCATTGTAGGAATGAACGCAGTATTGGTTCCCAAAGATGTTCGGCCACTTTTACATTATTTACTTCTGCCAGCATAGCTATGTCAATCATATGTGTTATGAGGTCTTATCCTTGACCAGCACAGCTTTGCTAGCAAAAGCCCCTAGTGTAGATGCAGTTATATGAGCAAAGCTGGTTTTGCCAGTACTATAGCTTATTTCACTGGGGGAGGACGGGCAGGGGGCAGAAGTAGGGGGTTGCAATAAGCTACACCGGTAAAGTGTAGTTGTGCTGGAATCACTGTATCTATACTCTTAGCACTTTGCCGGTACAGTATCCTGCTAGAACTATACCGACAAAGCATTCCTACTGTACACATGACATGGCCTTTAGACATGAATTTTCCTTTAGACATGAAGAGATGCCATGAATTTCTGTGTAACTCTGACACATGGGCAGTATACATACATCTTTCACCACATTCTGGGGAGAAATATTCTTCTCTTCCCCAAAGTCTCTCCCTCCATTCAGGCAAAAAATAAATGACAGCTACTGGATTGTTCAAATATAACTTCTTGTTACACTCTCTGGACCTACAAGGCAATATTAAACGTAGCAAACCACAATTTAAGATTATTACAGTTTCCCAGATAAAGCAGGTAATTAATTCCCTAAGGGGACTAATGAGGCTCTGCTTTGCTATAATCATGTTAGTTTTCTGACTGCTTAGAGAAGGCACTAAAAATTGGATAAGCGCAAGAATAGAATGCCAGTATGATTCTATGAAGTGACATGTTATTCCTGCTAATCATCTGTTAATATCATACTGGACATCATTGTTCAAGGTATAATAATTGTATTATGTATTTGCAAACTACATAATAAAACTCTGTGTAGATTGGGGCTGAAAGAACCATGTCTAGAGCTGCTTAAGACAAAGGAATTCATGTAACCACTTAAGAATTACTGGAGATTTACATTTTTTGCCATGTATTACTAAGTTATCCAATTTCCCAGCTACAGAAGTTCAAACTTAGGCATAATTGCCATTGACAGAATTGCAATTACTGAATTATGAGAATTAGTGAGTTAAATAAACACTCATAATAAATAGCTACAGATAAAGCATAAGAAAATGTATTTTGATCATCTGTTTTTACAACAGTGGTTTAATTATTTGCAATAATAAATCACAACAGACTGTAATTTAATAAGTATAATGATATTTTAGCAATATTATCTCACCATATTAATCTACTATTTAAGATCTTTGCTGAGAAATGGTCCAATTGTCTATATTTTTATGCAAATTATAAAGCCTGCAGAAAAACAAGCTGAGCATCAAAGTTTCTACTGTATGTTATTTTTTCAAAATAATCATTTAAGTTTTTTATATCTTTATAAGTACTTTGAGGAGCTGAACTAAAAATAGTACTGAACATTTAAAATGTTAGCTGTTTTTGACATGAACACATCACCATTTTCTATTAAAAATAGGATTTTTAATTTTTTTTTGAATGAGTAATTTTCATTTATTCACATAATGCAATACAAAAAAAAAGCTTTTTGTCTTACATACTGTACAATGCTGTAGCACAACTCATTTCCTGGAAGATCAGCTTTCACTAAGTAACCAAAGCTCATCTTCTGACTTGCAGTAAATGGATGTTCACAAGGTAATTTTGCTGATGAAAGATGATGCATCAGAGCTTAAAATGGAGACAGGATTGTTCCTAGGTTCAGTTATGCTAGCACCACATTTATGGAAATAGCAATTCTCCTGCTTTTGATTGCACTTTTAAAATGCAAGTACCAAATTTTATTTCACTGCACCTGCTGCTTCCATTGCATAATAAAAAAGGTGTCAATGCTACACTGTAAAAAGTCATCCATTTTCTAAAGCAAGTCAAATTAAAGGAGGACTAAAGATAATCACAGACAAAGCTAACAAAATTAAATTATTAAGAGAAAGAATATCAAGTTTCAACAACCATACAAAAATTAACTGAAAAAATAGTATAACCAGATTTATAAAAAATCTTTTCAATAGACGTGGTAGTGCAGGAATAGAGCATAAGAACAATGTAAGTAGATTGCCTGCTAGCTCCCTGAACTCTTGCTCAACCTCCCATCAGCAACATTAGTGGAAAGATACATCATCTAGTAACTTAGGGTTTTCTGTAATTAGTAAGTACATAAACCTTCTGATAATACTAAAAATCATCCCCATTCTCAAGAAGTGACAGGTTATATGAGCAAACCAATATTATAAACAATAAAGTTTCCATTTTCCCAAACCACATTTTGGTGAAATTTTGGGTTTGTTTTGTTATGTTTTTTGTTTTTTTAAAGGAGATTCTCAGCTGATTTTTACTTTGGAAGGGAAGTTGTTTGACAACCTTAGTTTTAAATAGAAAACGTAAAGGTTGGTTGTTTGCCTAGAAAGGTGGGTTCCCAACTTCCCACTCCGCTCAACATTGCATCTATATCAATTATTGTCCATAACTCTTCTCATACCACTTCCTGGGGATTCCTTTCATTCACAAGTAAAAATCACAGCAAGCAAACAGCCTAAGCTAAGTTTTCACTGAATAAGTAAGAGTATATATACATTGCAAATAAACACCTGTCTGGCCCATGTCAGCTGACTGAAGCTCACAGGGCTCAGGCTGCAGGATATAAAGTTGTAGTGCAGACGTCTGGGCTCAGCAGGATACCAGGTTCTGGGACCCCAGAAGGCTATCCATGTGAGAGGATATCATGACATTATCTGGAAGGTGGGTCCCAACTATGGGATCATTTCCCTCTGCACCTTCTTGATGCTCTCCTTCCCTGAGACTGTCATCCTCCTCGAAGGCACAGAAGCTATCAGACTGGGAGTGGAATTGCTCTATTGTCTCTCTGAAAGCCTCCTCTACGTCCCTCTGTCTCCCTTAGCTCCTGCAATTCAGCTACTCGGGTCTCAAGAGCCTGTATTCAGTCTGAGGGCCAGAAGTTGCTTGCTCAAATGCTCACATATACCACCTCCCCACAAGGCAGGTAACCCTACATGCTGCATTCAGTGCAATAAACTGGATAGCTCCCACTTTGCTGCTGGACTTCTACCTAAATTGTTTTTACTTTTTCAGGGTGGTTTTGTTTGTTTTTTTTCTTTGGTTTTTGCTTTTTTTCTGGGGGGGGGGGGGGGGGGGAGAAACTGAGGAGCTATTCCCTGAACCACACCCAACCCGGTGATTGAACCTACAGGCATTGACCAGCAGCATTCAGTACACATAGGGTGACATTGAAAGTAGTCAATTTATTTTTTCTTTCCCTTTTTTTTTTTTTGGGGGGGGGGGGGAGGAGTGCTATTGGCTTTGGTTTAGAGTATAATTGTTAGGTGTTTCTGCCTCTTGCACTCCCAAATTCTCCTGTTTGCTAGTTCCTCTGGTGGCTTAGAAGTTGCCTTTTAAAAGCCCGTTTTTTGGGAGTTAGCCTCTGCCCTGGTCAAGGGATTTTACAAGGATTAGGGATCAAAGGATAGGAAGATTTCAGCCTAGCTTAGCAGGTAACTTGGCTGAGCACACAGCCCCCGGAACAGACAAGAAAGCACATAAATTAGGAGACAACAAACTAACCCCAAGGTTTAAGTGGTCTCCCATTTCATCTTCCAGAATTTCCTTGCAGAGCATCCCTGTTTGCTAACCCTTCCTCTGTTTCTGGAAAAATATATATCTTGTCAAATTAACCTGATTTCTTTTTTTTTTAAATAAAGATAACATTCTTATAACCTATTTAGACTGCTGTAAGGCATTTGACATTTTGATTAAGAAAATAGATTGATACAAAATCAGCATGGAACAAATCAAATTCTGGCTAACAGGTCTCAAAATGCAATTGTAAATGGGGAATCTCTATCGAGAGGTATGTTTCTAGTGCGATTCAGCCCTATATTATGGAACATTTTTATCAATGACCTGGAAGTAAACAAAGTCATTAATGACAAAGCCTGTAGGTGACTCAAAGACTGGAGGGAGTGGTAAATAATGGAGATGACAGGACACAGATACAAAGTGATCTGGATCACTTGGTAAGCTGAGCAAAAGCAAACAATATGTGCTTCAATACAACCAAACAGCAAGTCATATACCTGGGAATGAAGAAACAGGTCATATTTAGAAGATGGGGGACTCTATCCCCCAGGAGGGATAATCAGCTGAACTATGATGGATAATCCTCTGAACCATGAATCTATAAACATTGTTCTTATTTGATTGTTAGGGCCTAAAGGCTTGTAGATAGGTGAATCAGGGCTTCCCTCCTTTCCAATGGTACCAGACTGGGGCAATCTGTTCAAGAAACAAGGCTTGACAGGTTTGTCCTTATCTAGAGAATGAATTTCAAGACTTGGTGCAGAACAGGCTTGCTACAGAAGAACAGAGTCCTGCCTCTTATTGTCCTTTTAGCTTTGCTGGGAGTGGAGTGGAGTCTAGAAACTATGCAGGCTTCTCTACCAGTCACTCAGTTTTGTAGAAGGAGGAGCACAGGCCCCTACTTGAAGGAATTGAATTATATACAGAAAAACTTGGGAAACTAGATCACTGAAAACTTAAGAAAAAGAGATGTATATGTATTCTACTGGCTGTTGGTAATACATACCCTCGTTGTTCAAGAAATGCTCTATCTCCCCTCCTTTATTTTTCCTTTTTTATGGTGGGCGTAGCAGCCTGACTTGCTGTGCTGATGATATGACCTAAGCATTCTCCTGTCTAGAGAGGTTCTCTGCTACTTTTTATGCTCCTTATAAAACAAACAAAGAAACCTCAACCTGTTAAGGCAGATAGGGTGTGTAGACAGAATAGCTCTGGACATCTCTAAGTGAGGGAACATCTACAATGCAGCTGACAAATCTACCCCATTAACACTTAGCAGGCAATTGGTAGCTAAACAGCCACACAAAACTATCACTTTTGACATCTTCTTCTGTTTCAGCACATTAATTTTCCACTTTGGATAGTCCATCACCAGCTGAGTCAGCACTGATTTATCTGCTCCGGTGTTTCCTTCATCTTTAGCTCAATGCTGTCTGAGTGCTGCACTGCTGGCTCTGGAGCAAATGTGGATAGAAGGTGAGGAAAAATCCTGATAAATGTCCCCTATCAATACCTGGGACAAAGGACATGTGACTTTCTCGCACACAGAAAATTTCCAGACTGGATCAGCCCAAGGTCCATCTAGTCCAGTATACTTTCTCTGACAATGGGAAATACCAGATATTTCTGAGGAAGATGTAAGACCTTCAGTAGGCAGATTTGGGATAATCTGTCTCACGTATTAGGTCTCATACTGGTCTCAGAGAAAGATTGGTTTGCAGCCTGAAGCATGAGGTTTAACGTCTTTTCCAAAATTTGGTATATTGTATTATGATAACACTGAATATTCTTGTTCATATAAATGTCCATCACCTTTTTCAATTATGCTAAGTTTCAGGCCTCAATGACTTCCTGTGGCATAGAGCAGTGTTTCCCAAACTTGGGATGTCACTTGTGCAGGGAAAGCCCCTGGCAGGCAGGGACGGTTTGTTTACCTGCCGCGTCCACAGGTTCTGTTGATCACAGCTCCCACGAGCCGTGGTTCGCTGCTCCAGGCCAATGGGAGCTGCTGGAAGCGGCGCGGGCCAAGGGACGTACTGGTGGCTTACCTGCCTCAGGCCCAATGTCCCTACTGGACCCCAGTGCCCCTTACCTCAAAATTCTGCCCCAGCAGTCCCCACACTCTGAGGACTCCCTCTAAACCCATCTTGCCAGAGTGGCTACTGCTAGTCATCATCTACGCCCTGCTCACTGGGGCAGACTGAAGTCTGTAAAGGCCATTCATCATTGCCAAGAAGGTCGGATCAGCTGCCTCTGCCTAAGCCTGGGCTGCACCTCTGCAACCCCTATACCAGCTTGGCCTTTAGCTAGGCCCACAGCCTGGGGATTTGTCAGGTTGGAGCTCCCCAGCTGCGCTTGCCTTTCCCCAGCCCTGCTCTACTCATGATACCCTGGCTCCCAGGCAATCCAGTCCTTCTCCCTCCAAAGCTGGAGAGATACTCCTCCAGCTTCTGGCCAACAGCTCTCTTATCAGGGCCAGCTGGGCTGTCATTGAGCTGTGGCTCTTTCCCCAATTAGCCTAGCTTGGCTGCTTTTAACCCCTGCCTATCGAAGTGAGGCAGCTGCCCCTGTACACATTTATATACATAAACATTTATATTTTATTCTTGACTATTTTTAACTCCTTAATCTGACATCTTGCTGATTTTACAGAATTTACCTTATCTTTCTTACCCTTTGCTTGCTTATGTTCAGTTTTAATTTGCATCCTATCCATTCTGCATTTGTTTCCCTAAACAATAAATGTAGTGTAATGACTATAATTTTAATGGACTAGACTTGATGCTTATTCTTGAAGAACTGACCCAAGCCGCTATCAAAATGATCACAAATAAAATTGACTTCTGTGAAACACAGCCAGGATCATCTTGCTTGTGTAAGACATTAAATATGCAATTCACTGTCATTGACAAAAGTGAAACAAATGTGCACAACTCATGTACAAACTGGTCCCACTCACCTGCCCCCACTGACACACAGATTATATTTAAAATGAGAGATGGTACAAACCTGACAGTTTTCAGAATGTTCTGAGTTCTTCCTCCAGTGACACTGTACTTGACTTACTCCTTTGCAGAGCAATAACCTATGATTTATGTAAAGGAGAGCACAGAAAGATCTTAATTTTAACCTTTATTTTCTCCAATATAATATAGAGTAGCAATAGTTTGCTGTAATGTTGTCCTTTTAGTATGGCTTATTTGTATGGGCTGGATATTCTACCCAGAAGGTTTTCAAAGCAGTGCACAGAAGGAAGCACACAAATCACATTCACAAGTAAGGGGCATTGTGGACATATTTTACCTCCTATTTAGTGCCTTGGAAATGGATTTTACAAGGAGCAATGAATGATCTGTATTCTATTATTTTTTTAAAAAGAAACAAAAGAGAGTAAAGAACATATTTTTTTTAAAAATAGAATAAGACCACTGCCGATTGCAGGAGTGACCATTTTACTGAACTAATGAAACGAGCCAGGCTGTAAACCAGCTCACTGCTATAAAAGGTGCCCTTAAGAGTGGAAGTGATTACACAAGCCTTTATGATCCCTCAGCAAATAGGAACACTGTGATGACCCCATAAACAAGAGGAGCTCAATGGCAATGGCCACTCTTTAATAAGCAGCCTAATATTTCTGAGGATCTAAATAGACACTTGACAATTAGCTGTTAAAGCATAACAAGGAGGCAACATACATTGCTCAGCACCAGGGCTGGCTCCAGGCATCAGCGGAGGAAGTATGTGCCTGGGTCGGCATATACTAAGAGGCGGCATTCCGTCCATTCTTGGGGTGGCATGGTCCGGGCGGCTTTTTTTTTTGTTTTTGCTTGGGGCGACAAAAATAGTAGAGCTGGCCCTGCTCAACACCCTATAGCATAAGCTGCATTAACACCAAAAGTAGGTATTTGTGCTCTTGCATGGATTAACTCATTGGTCTATCACTGCGGGGCTGCATGAGCAGCGTCATTTGCTTTTATACATTTTGAATTGCTTGACTCACTAAAGCAATAACCAACAAACACAAAACGTCTTGGTTTGAATTTTGCAAGCTAAAACTGGCATCTGACCTTTAGATACACAAATGGCTGAGGGACAACATAGAGAGGTATTTGAATGGTCGAAGTTACTGGGGTTGGTGATAAGTCTCATTACATGGACCAGGCAAATTAACATCACCATAGTCACACCCTGCTTGGGGCTCTATTCCTAAAAATATTAATTGTATTGGATTGGATGGAGTGAAAGACTCAGGCCAGAAGGATAAAAGAGGGTAGCAGAAGGCAGGTATACCACCCTCAGAATAAGCAGGTCCCTGTTTCCTGGATAGCCAAACAGGGGCTATTCCAGGCCAATTAATACACCTGATGCTAATTTAACCAGTTAAGGTCGTTAGGCTAATGCTGGCACCTGACCTCATTTAACTGACAAAGGGTCAGCTAAGGCTGTTAAGTTAATGGAGACAGCTGGAACCAATTAAGGTCCCACTTATACTGCGTTAAAAGCTCTCCTTTCCAGTTCTCTCAAGAGGAGCCCAGGTGAAAGGAGCCGGAAGGGAAGCATTACTGAACCCTGAGGTAAGAGTGAAACCTGGAAAAGGGGACCACGGGGAAGTGGCCCAGGGAATCAAAGCAGCATCAGTGGAGGAGGGAAGCCGCCAACAGCTGCTATCATTAGGGTCCCTGGGCTGGAACCCGGAGTAGAGGGCGGGCCTGGGTTCCCCACTCCCCCCCTCCATGATCTACAGAGATCCAGGCAGGAGACCAAACTGCCTAAAGAGCTGTTAGGAGCAACAGAGACTGTGGGTATTCCACCTTCCCGCCTCCCATATCGGCCTGTGATGAAAATAGCTCAATAAGCTGTAACCTTTGCTGCCATACTGGGAAAGGGAGGTCCTATTAAGGGCCTTAGCGAGCTTGTGAGGCGACTGTATCTGCTAGGAAGTGTGGGACCCACCAATACAGGCTTGGAACTTTGTCACTATATATATTTAAGTGCCCTTAGTGACTTAGTAGCTTTTAAAATATTTGCCCTTTACTTTTCAAGTAACAGAAATGTTCCTAGCCTGCATGTTTACAAACAACCAGGTGTCCGCCTGCAAAATTTGATAGAAAAAAAATCTGAAATATGGCATGTTTCTCTCTGTTTTTTTACAATAAAGGGGCCTGCTTATATGTTAAACTAATTGCCATGCTGTCTGGAGCAGCCCATGACTCTGAGTGCCTCTGAGCAGACTGTCAGAAAACAAGGCAGACACCCTAAACTGGTAGCGTGTTCCATAATTGGATTTCATCAAGCCAGTGACAAATGTGAACTCCTGGATCACTATATCAGGCTTACCATGGAGGCACGGACAGTCCTCTTAGACTCTCCAGTCTGTCTTGCAACCCGGACAAACTGGACTTTGTGATAAAATGGTTAATTACACCAAAAATCACACCACATTTAGGTTGCTTCTGATCCCAAGAGACCAGTCACTTACCTCAGGTCAATTGGTGCTCCAGATCTTTACAATCAATGACAATGCTGGTAGCCAATTCTACAGTAAACTAACTAAAGGTTTATTAGCTAAGAAAAGGAAATGAGAGCTGTTGAAATTTTAAAGCAGGTTAAATATATGCACAGGGAAGTCACACTCTGTAATTCCAAGTGGTGGAAGTGATGTAATAAACTGTCAGTTTCCCAAAAGTCTTTTCAGAGTACCCAGACTATGTCCCCTGCACTTGTGGCAGAACTAATTATCTAGACCATCCCTGACAGGTGTTTGTCTAACCTGCTCTTAAATATCTCCAATGATGGAGATTCCTCAACCACCCTAGGCAATTTATTCTAGTGCTTAACGACCCTGGCAGTTAGGACGTTTTCCTTAATGTCCAATCTAAACCTCCCTTGCTGCATTTTAAGCCCATTCATTATTGTCCTAGCCTCAGAGGTTAAGAAAAACAATTTTTCTTCCTCCTCCTTGTAACAGCCTTTGCATACTTGAAAACTGTTATGTCCCCTCTCAGGCTTCTCTTTTCCCAGACTAAACAAACCCAATTTTTTTTCAATCTTCCCTCAGAGATCATGTTTTCTAGACCTTTAATCACTTTGGCTGCTCTTCTCTGGATTCTCTCCAATTTGTCCACATCCTTCCTGAAATGTGGTGCCCAGAACTGGACACAATACTCCAGTTGAGGCCTAATCAGAGCAAAGCAGAAGAATTACTTCTCATATCTTGCTTACAACACTCCTGCTAATACATCCCAGAATTATAGCTGTTTTTTTGCAACAGCTTTACACTGTTAACTCATATTTCGCTTGTGGTCCACTGTGACCCCAGATCCCTTTCTGCAGTACTCCTTCCTAGGCAGTCATTTCCCATTTTGCATGTGTGCAACTGATTGTGGGAGGTTTGAGTGAGTATGAACAGCAAACTTTGGCCCTCAGCATCCTGAATAACCATTTTCTTTCTGCAAGTTAGCTATTTAAACTCAGTCTAAAGCGGAATCAAAGTAGTCTAGAAATTTATTAATCACATTATAATTAACAGTCTCAAAACAAACATTTTTGAAGGTCAAGTGAAATGATTTGCTTTTTATCAACAGCAGTGAAGATTCTGACTGAATTCGAATATTGCATTTATTGGGGCAATACAATAGTCTGAACTCAGATTGCCTATAGTTCAGCAGTGTACTCTGTTGTAAATAACCATAAATCTGATTATCGGTGGTCCCTACCACAATTTTAGATAGACTGGAGAAAATGGATATGGTCTGTAATTGCCAGGATTCTGGCTATTTCTGGATTTATGTTATGGAATGACTTTTACTATTTGTGGTCTCTTGGGGGAAAAGATTAATGATATAAGTTAATAAAGAAGCAATATACTTAGCTCCATATTTGAAAAGTTTTTCAGTATGTTCAAGATGATCACTAGATTTGCAACAGGGACTTAATGCCTTCAATTCCCCAACAACAAATATCTTTCAAATGTCAAAAAATCCACTAAGTAAGTGTAAAGTTATTGAGAATTATTAAAAAGGCATATTATTATTTGAAATATTATCAGCATTAGCTGTTTCTCTCCAACAGATTAAAAATAAACTTTTGAAGCTCCACACAACTTTTCAGCTTTTGGAATGGGGGAGGATTTGGGAAGGGGATCCCTGCTGATGCAGTCATTTTCTGTGGGTCGAAGGGCAAACATTCCCATAAAGATTGTAGGGGTGTCATGCTTCTGCTTATTTTCCCAATAGATTAATTAAAAGTAATCATAGTAATAACTTCAGGTGAATTGAAAAGGCTCCCACTACAGACTGAAAGTATTGAAACCATTGGGAGTTATCCAAATCCTGGAGCTGCAGAATTGGACCCAGAGGAGAGTACAATTGTATGACATATATACATAGGACTGGCTGGTTGCAAATGGTTATGACAATATCAGCCATTGGAATGGCATACTGATTTTGCTCAGATTTATTGTACCTTCACTCTTATCGAATCATAAAACATTTTATAGGTCTGCTAATCACAGTTAAATATAATGCCCAAGAAAAATATCCTCCTCTCTACTTGACTGCAGGAATTTGTAAGCATACTGCTAAGAAATTTTAATATACAATTTCCAGATAGAAATGACTCATTACCTAAGGCCACATCTATACTACACATTATGTCGACCTAAATTACAACAGCATTCACTGCCACAGTTATTATATTGCTTGTGCACGTCCACACTTTGCTCCATGTGTTGGCAATGTGCATCCTTACCAGGAGCACTTATATTGGTGGGTGTACAGGGTGGGGCATTGTGGGACAGCTCCTGGAAACCAGTAAGAGTCAATGTAAGCAACACAGTGTCTACACTGTGATTACATCAACCTAACTACATCAACCATGACTCTATGCTACTCGGGGAGGTGGTGTTCTTAAATCAGTGTAGCAGGCCACTTAATTTGGTGAGAGCCAAATTGAAGTGAAGATACCTCCACAGCTAGATTGACGTAAGCTGCCTTGCATTGATCAGCCATGTAGTGTAGATCAGGTCTAAGTCAGCCCTTCCATTTCCCTAACCAACCTAGGCTTGTTACCGACTATATATTCTAGTGTTTGTCCACTCTAGTCCCACCTGATTTCACCATTTTTTCAAAGGAGAGTTATTCCGCAGCATAGTACATTTCACTATATGCCTCTTAAATTTCTCCTTTTGTTTAGTTGTATTCTTGTATCTTTTTTCTTCTCACTAAGTAATTCTCTTCCCTCCATTTTATTTATACTCTTGAAGTATTTGTTGGTTTTTCATGTCTCCCGTTTATTCAAACTACACCTCTTCTAATCTTTTTTCAAAGCAGTCCCACCAGCTGTCTGATCACTTTTGTGCTCTTCATGAATTCTCCCAAATTAATCTAGTTGAAGGAAGTTGAAGGATGATATGTTTACAATTGGTGAAATATGGGTGAAAGTGAATTTTAGTGGTTAGCAGATGTCGTTGTTGTTGTTAATTATTATTATTATTACTACTATTATTATTATTAATAATAATATTAATTGGTGCGGAATAAAGGTAGTTTGATCATACACGCACATGAAATGTGCTGAGCAGAATATTTCTTTCTAGGAGAAGGGCATTTGATGAAATTTCCCAGAGAAGATCCTGATAGTCCTTTTTGTTTAGGTATGCATTGGCTGTGGAATTCCTGCACTTTATTTCTCAGTGCCATTTGATCTTGCAGAAGCAGACAGTCAGCAAGAAGGAAGACAGAACTCTGTGTAAAAAGGAACGAAAGACAAAAGAAGGAAAACAGAATGTATGAGTGAAGATATGGAATTATATAGCATAAAGAAAAGAGAGATTAAAAAAGCGTAGGCTGAAAAACAGATAAATTCATTCCAGATTCTAGGAATATAGCAATGACCATACTGGATCATACCTGTTGGCTGCCCAATTAGTATCCTGCCTGACAGCAGACAGTATCGGATGCTTCAGTGGACAGTGCAAGAAATGTTACAGTAGGCAGTTTATGGGACAACCTGTCCAAGGGAAGTTTCTTCCTTCTTTCTCTATCCATGTTTAGCAAAGGCTAAACATTGGAAATTCTCTACTTCAGCAAGTGGCAGTATTTCTGTGAGGTTACACCAAGGGTTCCAGAACTTAATAGAAGTGGTGAGGTCACCAATGGCAGAATGAGGGGTGGGGTAAGGGGGCCATATCCTCCATTTATTAACATGGCGTAGATTGAGGGCAAGCCGATGCTGTAGCTAGGGTGACCAGACGTCCCGATTTTATAGGGACAGTCCCAATTTGGGGTCTTTTTCTTATATAGGCTCCTATAACCCCCTACCTCATCCTGATTTTTCACACTTGCTGTCTGGTCACCCTAGCTGTAGCCCACCCAAACTGCAAGCCTCAGGCAGGCATGGAGTGGCACCAGCAGGGGCTGCAATTCATGGCACCATTGCCCCCCCAAACTGAAAACCTAGGGCAGGTGCCGAGCAGCACTGGCAGAGGCTGTGCTTCATGGTAGGAAGCTGATAATGGTGATCCGCTCCTCTGATGCGAGGTGCAGCGCTTGCTGGGGCCACTTTGTGCTTGCCCAATGCTGCCCCCCAAACTGCATCCATGTTAAAAAGTGGGGTGGAGGCAGGGCGCTCTGGACCCCTGGTTCCGGTACTGTTGGGTCTCACACACACAAACACACACCTTTTATATTAAAATACAGACTCTAAGAATGTAAGAATGGACATACTGGGTCATACGAATGATCCATCTAGCCCAGTATCTTGTCTTCTGATAGTGACGGGTGCCAGATGCTTCAGAGGGAATGAAAAGAACTGGCCAATTTATTGAGCAATCTATACACTGTCTCCAGTCCCAACTTCTAAAGCATAAATTTGAATCTGAAGAAAAAAATACATAAATAGACCATTACATTTAGACAGGTGCTTACCAAAAAATATTTTTAATTAATTTTTTTGTATTACCATACCATTTAGTAGTCCTTGTGACAGATGTGATGAACACAGGCTGATCTGAGATTATTATAATTAACATTATGCAATATTATCTGCATGTTTGAGCCAGCCTTTGAAAGCATGAAATTTCAAAGACTGTTATACTGTGATGGGCAAGATGACATTAGCCTGTAGACTATTCAGAGATTTTTTCATACCAATACATGTTAGTTGCATTTGTGAATTCCTGGCTCACTGGGGGTAATCCCTGTGGAATCTGGAATGTCTAGGGTGCAAGGCTTGCCAACCCTCCAGGATTGGCCTGGAGTCTTCAGGAATTAAAGATTAAATTTTAATTAAAGATTATGTCATGCAAAGAAACCTCCAGGAATACGTCCAGCCAAAACTGGCAACCCTATGGGGGTGATGAGTGCAAGATTTCAAGGCGGGTTATGCAGTTACCCAGCTTCCGATGCTTTACCCCCACTGGGGAAAGGTTCAGTGACTAGTTTTACCTGTATTCAAGGGGCTGGGAGACAAAGGCTTTTGGAGTGTAAAGGCTGAGGTTAAACAGACTCAGAGGCCTTTCATTTGATTCAACCAATCAACATGGCCTTGGGTTCAAGAAGGAAGTGCTGTAGGAAGGGTGGCCTTCTGTTTAAAGTACTGGACTAGGACTTGGGATGACCTACATGAATTAGGACAATTCACTTAGGCCGTGATCTTGCTTTGAACTCTGTCTGAGTGGAGTCTTGTGCCTGTTCATAGCTCATTGCAGGATCAGGGACTTAAATCTCTGTCTCAATTCTCCATGTGTAAATTACTTCTCTAGCTCACAGAGAGGTTGTAAGGATAAATTCCTTAAGGTCTATGAGGTGCTCAGATATCACAGAGTCAAGCACTATAGCAAAGTTTACCAACAAATACTCTTATAGACAGTATATCAGTGTAGACCAGTCCATCCAAATCCCAGCATGATTCACTAATTTTACAATACTGGTATGGCAGACTGGAAATTCTACAGCACACTTATCTATATCTTTTTAAATGCAACTTTTCCTAGCACTAAATATTAGATAAGCCATTACAGTCACTATTTTGATATTTAGTATTTTTAATTGAAGTGTATTTATTCTTCCAATTTTCAATATGCTAAAAGTTTTTCTCAATTGATCACGTGTAATGGCTCATAGGAATTGGCAGGGGTAATATTGGTTATACCCTGTTCACATTTTCTACCATGAAGCAGTCTAACACTTTCCATT
Source organism: Chelonoidis abingdonii (assembly GCF_003597395.2). Lineage (NCBI taxonomy): Eukaryota > Metazoa > Chordata > Testudines > Testudinidae > Chelonoidis > Chelonoidis abingdonii. The sequence goes on from NC_133770.1 coordinate 138,168,962, forward strand.
AAAAAAAAACACCTTAGATTTTGGAGCACAGTTCTGCATACGACTCTGGTAGAGCTGGAAGCTACTTTGAAACACAGCTTAACATAATTTTAAACTTGTGTGCAGCTTTACCTGAAGGATGACTTTTCTATGGTAAAACCAGAATAGTAACATTCCCTAATAATAATCCAAGACAGAGAAAATTGTCTCTTACTTATATAATCTGGAAAAGTCTAGGTTAGAAAGAAAGAGAAATGAATTTTTTTTCATTTAAATTTTTCTCTCTGCCTCACTCTATTTTTCTTGCTCCTCTAATTGCTGCAGCTATAATATCTTCAGTTGTGAAGATGTCTTTTCATCTAATCCCCTTAAAAAAAAATGGAACCTGCAATTGGCTCTCTGTGGGCAGAACCCTGCATGTTCACTGAAGATCCACAGAAACTGAGGGTTCTGCCTGCACAGATACAGGTCTTCATTACTGGACCAAACAAATTTCAGTTTCCTTTTGGGGAAACAGGAAGTTTCCTGTTGACTGCATAATCTTCACTGAAGCCATTTTGCCATGAATTAGTACTTGAAAAGAGGAAAAACTATAAACGAGGGCAACTTTACATATAGTGATGCCCATCAGCCATGAAGGTACATATATCTCTGCTCTTTCAGCAGCACCACACTCCATACACAATCTACTAGCAAGCACACCACTCCTACTTCATATTTATGACCCCATCATATTCCAGTACTTTTGGGACACACAGACTGCATTTCTTGGCTGCATTCCTTGCCCCATTAGCTGTTTGGTACAGAGGGTACATGTAAAATTCATTCCGTTTTAGAGTGATTACACATTTGAGAAATACTCCTTATATTTAAAATAGGGAATACCACTTGAACCAAAAATATCTGTAGAACCTGAAAGAACTTCTTAAGTACGTCCAGCGTAAGCTGTACTTTAATTAAAGTCATTTACACACCTTTCAGGGAACATCTTATGTATCACATAGTACAAATGAAGTAGAATCTTCGGCAACTTTCAAGACAGCACTAAAGCAATTTCCTCATGGCACAGCCAGACATAAATCCACTGCTTACTACACAAAATATTATACTCCAGAGATGTGACCTACATATACTGTTTAACAGTATTTTAACTTTCCATTACCAATGGCCTTGTTGCAGTGATTTTGTCCAGTATTCTTTACACCTTTACATATCACCATTACTGCAGCCATGAAAGCAGTTGACTAAAAATCAATATGGAGCAAATTAATTTGATATGGCTGTCTCATGCATTCACTAGTTTGATGACCTCCCATATTGTTTCACAATTATATTTAGGATAATCTAGCCTTCATGTTCCCATTGATTTCCAGCACCTTAGAAAAATGCTTCTTATTTATTTAAACTCTCAATACTAAGGGCAGTGGCTGAAAATTCAATTCTCTCCTTTTCTCAGGTTTAAAGATGGTAAAGAACCTTAAAGAGATGCAAGTTACCAGGAAAAATGACTTTTTAAGTTACATGTTCTGTAATTTGATTAGTCCAGATGCATTAGTAGTACTTTGGAGGAATAATATCCATCTTTCTCTATAATATAGAAAGAAACATTTTGCAAATGCTTCATGGCAAATATGGAATTTGTTGCCTCCAATTTATTCTTAGTATATTAACATTAACATTTGATTTTCACAATCTTGGCATTTTATGAATAGAACATCCTGTGCTTATCTCTTATGAAGAATAATCTCATTTGCTGGGAAATGCCTGTAGACTCTTTTCTTTTCCTTTCAGATAATTTTTAAACACAAATCCAAGTATATGATTAAAATGAGAAGAGTTATGTGGCAACCAAAGTAACAAATGGAACATCTTCCAGCAACATCTATGTAGCTTTCAGGATTACACTGGCTGCCCCTGCAATGTCCTTGTTTCTGTGGATCACACTAGCTCTCTCTCACACTCACGTCTATGACATGTCTGAGTTCAGTAAAGGCAGGATGGCACAGGGTACGGAGGCCTCTGAAAAAACATTTGACAAGAGTGCCCTCACAGGTTATTAACTATAGCTTAATGTACTGTGAGGCAGAACTGATTCTTCAGACAGGAAAACTTTGATCTTATATACCCAGTGTGACACACTGAAGCAAGTGGTATATAATTTTGGATTTTTTTGCTATAATGTGAAAGGAGAAAGTGAAATGTTGCAAAAGTAGCTGACAGATAAATAGTTAGGACATGTCACTTGACATCCCTTTGATGACAGAATAATCAAAACATTCATCATATTGTCTGTGGTGCCTACTTGAAAGTGTTGTGCCAGTTAGGCTTAGTTTTAAGAACTACAAAAATGAGTCTGGTCACTTAGTCTCTGCAGTTTTATCTGCATTTCCAAGCTAATTACAGGGGCATACTCCTTGAATCAAGAGGAGCTGCCTTTATAATCTTCATGTTGAAAGTAATTAAATGAATTACGTTTTCATTAGGATCCATGGGCTGTAATAACTTGTGGTGACTAATTGGTTGATCAATACTTTGATTACTATCTGTTGCACTTTACACAGCTCAGTAAGGGGATTTAAGCATGTGGGCAAATAAACTTACTTGATCTTGCAGTTTGAACACAAAGAAAATCACTACAAGACTACTCTTTATTTAGTTTGTTTAACCAGGCAGTGATGCGACTTTACATATAACTGCTTGCTGACCAGTGACCTATTCCTCTTGCCGTTTTCAGGCATCTTTAATACTTCAAAATTCAAGCGGGGAAACAAAAGTAGTAATTGTTCTCTGCAGATCCCACTGTTTAAATTGATAATGATGAAGGTTTCCAGTGAACAATCCAAAAATGCAATAGTTCTTCATTAATCTCTCCGGCACAGGTCCCCTTTATAACCTTTGTTATTGTAAAGAAAAAACACATAATTTATCAAAGCGCTTTACAAATATATAACCAGCACCATTGTAACGTAGCCATCTCTGATGTGGAAATCCAACCATAAACTTCACAATAGTGAGGCAGAGAAAATGTCCTAGACCAATGAATTTATTATAACATTTACACACAGTAGATAAGACCTTTGTTTTTTCTGAAATGGCTCCATGTAGGAAGTTTTGTGGTGCCTGTTTATTTTATATACCTGTAAAGAATTTCACTCTATGATTTGAGAGAGGCTTCCATGTTGTAAGTTTAGACCACTAAGCTATTCCCTCCAGTTCATTTAAGAATACAACTTCATTTTCTTGGTTGAGTTGTAGAGGGAATTTTTTTTGTTTCTCTTTAAAATTATTTCATTTGCAGCCATCTACTGTCTAAAGCCCCCCTCCTCACCCGACAAAAGGCAGCTAAGAAAGGAATCTGACAGTTCAGGTCTTGTTGCTCAGTATGAACTCTAACTGCTACAATGCCTTATCCAAAACCCATTGAAGTCAATAGAAAGGCTTCAGTAGGCGTTGTATCAGGTCCATAACGAGTGTATTATTGGGGATTCAATTTTCAAGAGTCTCAGATTCCATTTATGCTCCTAAGTGAAGTGGTTAGATTTAAGAGCAATGAGTGCTGCCAGGTTTCAGGGCTTTTGAAAATTAGGATTTTGGTACCCAATAAGTTATCATGTGAACCTGCAAGGGAAAGTATGAGTGTTTCCTCTCTAATTTCAGGAAAGCAGAGTGCTTTGACCTGGGCAATTGAAGGAACTGATCTTAAAAGTCCATTATGCACTGGATCCTTGCTATGTGAGAGATCATCTTTTGGCCCAGCTACCATCAGAGCAATTGACATCAATGGGGGTAACAACATACAGATGTTAATGAGGGTATTGGTGGTGTCAGGATCTTCTCAATGGAAGGTCTTTGTCTCTGGATTTCATTTCCCCTGTCCTGACTCATGATTAAAGAGACCAAATTTGACTTTTAGGACAAGATGTAAGGCTTTTATTTTTTTTTTAATATTTTTTCTTTTTCCCCAGGCATTTCCCTGACAAAGGGGTGTGGGGAGGGAAGAAGTTGGTGGGATGTCACTTCTTAATTTAGGCAATGTCCTTATAACTTTAGCACAATAATCAAAAAGCTAGAAATGTTTTTGATTTGTGCATGCTCTCCCACACGAGTAGGGTATGTTTTATAAATCAAAAACACATATGAAAATTAGATATTTTAACAGGCAGAGAAAACCCCAACACTTTCCTTGATCTTGACAGAGCATAAGAGCAATATCTTAATCCTAGTTCATTATGAAACAGAGAGCTGACACAATTGTCAAATTATGTAACTTTTTTGTCAGTCACCTTGTTAAATTCAAAGCTATCACTTGTAACAACTGACAAGAAACATGTACTCATGAACAGTTATTTCACATATTTGACATACAAAATACTCACAAAGCAGGCTAGTTTTTTGGTGTTGCTTTGAAAACATTCTGCCACATTTATCCCTGTAATAAATCCATTAATAGCAATGGAGTTATGCCGTGGATGAATTTTATTCGTGGTATGATAATTTATTTGCATTTAATTAAAGTTTATATTCAAAAGCCCACCTGTGTGTCAGCACTTAGACATTTCTGTAAGTTCTTTTAGTGCAATACCATGGAAGATGATCAGGCTGGAGTTAAGAATCTAATGCAACCCACTGAAAGACTGCCAGGATCAGGTCCACCACTATGGCCCTGATCTTACATCTGAATGTATTGGCATGAACCTTTGAACCCACACAAAGTCAGTTGGCAGAGAGGGCCATACAAGTGCATCCAACTGCATGATCAAGGCCTATTTTAAAAATCCATTTAAGTTCTTCTTCACAGACTAGCAGATACTTGAAACCAAGAAAGTGTCATCGTGTTCATGAATGGATCATTTAGGATGGATTCATTACATCAAATGTAATCAGATTCATAAGTCTGTAGTTTGCACATGCCTCTGTGATACATACCATTGTCAGTCTCTTCTTGGATCCATTCATCTGGTAGAGAAAAATCTATTTTATGAAACTGGCACAGACAACTCTGAGCTGAAAGGTGGCTCGCGTATCAAAGCCTGTTCGATAAAAATGAAAGATTCCACACACAGACAACAGTAGCAGTCAAGAGATATTAAGTGGATGTGCCCATTGCTGAAGAACTCAAAGAAGTGATGGAATTTAGCAGCATGTAACTGGGTGCTCTGCCCCTTGAAGGACTAGAAATCCTGAGGATAACCAGCCCTGTTGAAAGATATTCTGAGACCCATTAAGAACAATCTGGAGCCTGAAAGTCTGATAGGGGCTAGATGATTGCTTGATGAGCAGATGATTCCTATAAAGGTTGAAAGAGTTCAGTTGAGGGAGGAGAGCTACAGGAAGCAGGTTGACTCCTGTGGCAGACCCTGGAGCTAGTCTTCCCACACTAGGGAAGAGCTGCTAGGAGCAGGGAGGTTCAATCAGGAAGCCCCTGCATCACGAGAAAGGACCTGGTTTGGCTGTTAGTTTTATGTTGAACTGTTTATTTGGGGTTTTGCTGAAGATTACGGGTTGCACCAATAAATAAAGCCCTTGAAAAGTTGGCCTGAAACAGACTTGACATGGCAATGGTTCTTTCCTGGGCTGTGGAGACAAGTCAACAGCCTACACAACACAAGAAAAGCAGTTTTGAAATTCACTAACACTGTATTAGAAATATCAGAAGGAATCTCCAAAAAATAAAAAAATGGTAGGTTGATTCTGTGAAAATTCAGTTCATAAGTGTTCACCAACCTGCCACAAGGACAGACATTTAATTCTGAGCTATTGTGAAGGGTGTTTCCCCTTGATCTCCAGCAAGTTCTTCCTCAGCATTATTTCCATGGGTGCACAATTATGTGACATCTACCCGAAAGATTCAATAAGCAATAATGCATTTTCTTCTGATATACAGTGCCATTTAACTCTTCACTAGAAGAATCTATAGTGGAAATATGTGAAGATATCTTGTCTGTACAATTTATGAATTCTATGTGAGCTTATGAAACTTGTGTCTCTGACAGGCTACAAACTCCATTTTGAATGTGTAGCCTCGTGCCTTCTCTATGGTCTGATTGCCTCCATGTTGGCTTGAAATTCAAAGGCAGGGAGCAAAAGACTAGGCAAGTCCCAAAATGTTGGAAATCTGTCTTGGCAAGAAACTGGTCTCTGCCCAGAAGAATGGGTTTAGCAGTGGAGAGGTTGCTTTGGTAACAGTAACCTGGTGGGGCTTGGTGCTTATCTGAGGAAGCTCGAAAGGGTTTTACCTGGCACTGGGGATTGAAATTTTTAAAAGGGCAGAGCCTGGTCTGCACAGGTATTCTCCAATCCATGAGGGAATGTCCCCTTCCCATGTGACACCCTGCCTGGGCACCAATGCTCTACAGATTCCTCTGAAGGGAAGGATGAGATAGAAAGAGACTTGTGTAGTGTCTGTTTTTTTAATGATCTATATGCTCCTCTGCTTTACGTGATTAAGTATAAAATCATAAATGTGTTAGACTGTGCAAGGTATGTGAGTGTGTGTTCACAGCTTCACAACTGCTGTGTGCCCCAGAGAATTAAACTGTAAACCAGAAGTTTCACGCCTTTGAGGTGGAGTTCTTGGAAGGGGTTTGTGTAAGTTATAGGGTTATCTCAGGGGTCAGTGCTGGTCCTGAGGGCTTAGGACAAGTTAGCTCAGGAGCTCCATTGCCAGGAAGTGGTAGCAGCCAGAGTTAGTGCTTGGGGCAGCAAAATACATAGAGCTGCCCCTGCCTTCTGGGGTGCTGCCTGATGTGCTGGGGTCCCAATGAGCCCGCCCATTCCACCAGGCTGGTCTCACTCACCCTGTACTGCTGCACACACACAGGTAGGGATGATGCACACAGCTGTAGAATCACACAGTCTGCAATCAGCTCTCTGTGGGAAGACTCAGCTTGGGAAATTGCCCAGCACTTTGGTGCACACACCCTCCAGAGCAGGGGTCGGCAACCTTTCAGAAGTGGTGTGCCGAGTCTTCATTTATTCACTCTAATTTAAGGTTTTGCGTGCCGGTAATACATTTTAATGTTTTTTAGAAGGTCTCTCTCTCTCTACAAATCTATATATTATATAACTAAACTAGTGTTGTATTGTAAAATAAATAAGGTTTTCAAAAAGTTGAAGAAGCTTCATTTAAAATTAAATTAAAATGTTGATCTTACGCCACCAGCCTGCTCAGCCTGGGGTTCTGTTCAACTAGGCCAGCAGTGGGCTGAGTGGGGCCTGCGGCCGAGACCCAAGCAGGGAAGGGTCTGGCAGCCGGAACCCCAGACCGGCAGCAGGCTGTGTGGGGCCTGCAGCGGGGACCCCAGACCGACAATGGGCTGAGCTGCTCAGCCCACTGCCGCTCAGAGGTTCCATTCGCTGGCTCCTGCCAGCCAGCATCCCGGCTGCCAGATCCGCTCAGCCTGCTGCTCGTCTGGGGTCCCGGCCCTCCCCACATACAGTGGGTACCTACTTTCTTCGTGGTTCTGGCCCATTCTCTTCCTCTCTCTGCACTGAGTTGAGGGTGGGAGTGGAACGAGCACAAGGATGGGAGTGGAAGGTCTGGCCAGGAGCTAGAATGAGGGAGGGGGCTCAGGAGGTTTGGGTCTGGGGTCACTTACCTGGGTAGCTCCCATTTGGTGTGAGGGGTGCAGGTGGGAATGTGAGTGGTGGTGCAGGAGCTCCCGTTTGGTCCTCAGGGTGGGGGTGGGGATCTGCAGGGAGGCTGGGGATGTGTGGAAGTGCAAGATTCAGGGCTGGGGGCATGGGGGCATGGAGGGCTGAAGGAGTCAGTGGGCTGGGTGGTACAGGGCTGTCATAAACAGATAGCTAAAGGTTAATGTTTCTTTTACCTGTAAAGGGTTAACAAAGGGAACCAAACACCTGACAAGAGGACCAATCAGGAAACCGGATGTGTCAAAGCTTAAGGGAGGGAATTTGGGGGTGTTGCTTGGTCTTGGGTCTTTGTCTGTTCTGTGCTCTCTCAGCTATGAGAGGGTCTATTTCCAGTCCTTCTAATCTTCTGTTTTCCCAGTTGTAAGTACAAAGTTAGCAAAAGCATAGTCTTTTAAATTGTTTTGCTGTATTTGCATCTGTGTATCTGGCTGGTGGAATCTTTATGGGATTGGCTATAATTACAACATTCCATTTAGTATAAGTTATGCTGGTTTTTTATGCCAAGGTTAAGAGCCTGTCTCTCATATTACAGACTTTCTCCTCTCTCCAGTGCTCTGATACACATGATCTGACTAATTCATGTGCTAATAACAGTTATTTAAACCAAGTACCGCCATTTGCCTCTTCTAACTCCGTCACTGATATACAGAGAACTGTAATTATATTTATTCTTTCTTTCTTTTTTTATTAAAAGTTTTTGCTTTTAAGACCTGTTGATTTTTTCTAGTTGGACCCACCAGGAAATTGGTGGGAGAAGGAAGACAGGGGGGAGGGGAAAAGCTGCTCTTCTGTGTTTAACTCTCCTAGTGTCCAGGGCGGAGAAGCTAAGCGGGAAGAGAGATATGAATCTTTCTGTTTCTTTGTCTTTGGTTTTGTCTCTTTGTGGAAAGAGGAGACTGCTCCTCTGTATTGTGATGTAAAGAGGTTGCATCATAACTCTCAGGTTAGCCAGAGAGGAATTCTGGGTGGGAGAGAGGTGGGGGGAATGGTTTATTCTCTTTTTGTGGACTCAGGGCATCTGAGTCTTGGGGGGGTTCCCAGGGAAGGTTTTGGGGAGACGAGAGTGAGCCAAACACTGGAAATTGCTGGTGGCAGCGATATCAGATCTAAGCTGGTAAAGCTTAGAGGTTCATGCTAGCTTCTCAGGTTATGAACGCTAAGGTTCAACTCTAGTAGGAAGCTATGATAAGGGCTCAAGGCAGAGCCCTGGGTGTGTGTAGGGCTCAAGGCAGAGGGCTGTTGTGTGTGGGGGGTGGTGCTAGGGCTCAGCAGAGAGAGAGCTGGGTGACTGCCCCCCCAGAAGCCCAACCCCACTCCTTGTCCCAACTATCCCCTCCTGGACCCACCCTCTATCTAAGCCTCCCTGCCCTTGTCCCTGACTGCCCCCTAGGACTCTTCCCCTACCTGCTCAATCCTTATCCACACCTCCCCCAGACACAACCCCTGGACTCTCATGCCTATCTAACCGCTACCCGCTAGGACCCCAGATCTGGACCCATACAACACCCCCAACCCTCTCCACGCCCCTGCCTCCTGACAGCTCCCCCAACTCCAACTCATCCACCCCCCGCTCCTGTCCCTGACCACCCCTTCCAGAGACCCCACCTCCTGCCCCTGATGCCCTTGATCCCTATCCACCCTCACCCCCTAACAACCCGTGCTCCCATGCCACCCCGTTGCTCCCTAACTGCCCCCTCCAGAGACCCCGCCCCTAAGCACCTCCTGGATCCCAGCCTGCTCCCTGTCTGCCGCCCTCCTTACCACCCCGCTCCCCGAACCCGGATCCCTTACCATGATGCTCCCCGCTCATCGGAGTTTTGTCACTCTGCGCGAGAGGAGCCCCGCCCTCAGAGAGCTGTGCGCGCCGCGGCGTTGCTCGAATGAGCGGGGAGCCTCATGGTAGGCTCTCCTCTGCCTCACAGGAAAGAACACTCCACCAGTTTTAAAAAGAAACTTTTATAAAAAGAAAGAAAATACAGAACAATAATACTGCATTAAGAACTCAATACAGGACTATGGCTTATAGAAATAGAGAATAAACAGTCTGATCTAAAAGATAGCCCGTTAAACCAGTCAGCAATCAACACCCATGTAAATACAAATCAAGCCACATCACAGCGATTACTTTGTTTCCTTTTGTACTCACAGATGTTTAGTAGAATTTTTGAGAAGAATGGAGTTAGAAGAAAAGCTTGTTTACTCACAGTCCGAGAGAAAAAGACCGCCCTTGTTTCCAGTTCCCTCCCAGACTTTAAAAAAAATCCAGGTCTTTGATTGGTCCTCTGGTCAGGTGTTTGGTTCCCCCTTTGTTCACCCTTTACAGGTAAAAGAAAATTAACCCTTACCTATCTACTTATGACACGTGGCTCCCCACTGGCCGTGGTTTGCCGCTCCAGGCCAATGGGGGCTGCGGGAAGCGATGCGGCTGAGGGATGTTCTGACCGCCCTTCCTGCAGCCCCCATCGGCCTGGAGCGGCGAACCGCAGCCAGTGGGAGCCATGATCGGCCAAACCTGCAGACACAGCAGGTAAACAAACTGACCTGGCCCACTAGGGACTTTTCCTGAACAAGCAGCGGACCAGTTTTGAGAACACTGTTCTAAATAGTTGTCCCTTGACCACCTGATGATTCCAACACCATGAGTTGCTGCATCAGCTGAGTGTAGCACCGACCGATTCAATATTCCTGCAAAACTTGCTCATTACAGGGATCCCATGCGTCCAGGACTCCAATGATCAGCACCTATGTTTGAACCTCATAACCCTTAGCTCTCAAAGCATTGCCCAGAGAGGCATATTTCTCCACCTTGCAATCTTGGGCATCAAAGAAGCCTCGGGTCCTGTTCTCAAAAGGAACTGTGAAGTCCACAATGAGGCTCCTCTTCTGTTCCTTATTATTAATGATAATGTCTGATGGCTGTTGACTGTCCAGTGGAGATAACAATAGCTTTCCCCCCGGGTGGCAGGATGGCTTTGACTAGGTGATCTTGGACAGCCTTGGGGCGCAGCTGCCAGGTTCTATATTCAAGTTAAATACAATTATTTCTAAGATTAGCTCATGTCTTCTCTTCAGAAGTACACAGTCGAAACAATCTGGTATTTAACAGGAAAAGAAAGCTATTATTACCAAAAATTACAGTAGCATTTCAATATCCAGTAAAATTACTGAAAGATAAATCTTAAATCTAATCCCTTGGCAGTGCTTTTGCAAACTGCATCACACCGATGATGCTCAAGTCTTGCCGTTGACATATCACAGCAGCAGTGCCAGCTGGAAGGCTGCATCTTCTTAATGCTGCGTTGTAGCTCCTTTATTTTCTTGTTGCTGCTACTGTTTGATTGTTTTCAGAGATGTCAGCCTGAAGGTGTGATGAGATGAACAGGCTGAGCTGAGAGCATAAAAGCAAGAATATATACAAGTACATAGGTGTAAGAGAATACACTTTCTCCGTTCATAACCTCACTGAAAGTGGAAAGTGCATCTTTCAGGGGTTTAGCTACATTCAGATATCAGACAGTGTTACTTTAACATTGACACAGAACCTTCATGGGATTCTCTTGGTAGAATATTCATGGGTTGATGCTATCTGCTAATGCATATGCAGCAGGTTTGTAATTTCTCCTTCAATGTTTTATAATAACGTAGATTTTTGCCTTTCTGGGAGGAAATTCTCAGAACATCTTCAAAAACAGTTTAAACTCATTCATTCGGTTCACTTCCTGAGATATCACTGTAGTTCTCAGCATTTAGGTGTGAAAGTTGTATTTCAAAGGAATCCAAACTCTATCTTCTATATCAAAGTCTTTCAGCTCTTAAAATAGTTTTCTTAAATTTAGGATGATACTTAATATCTTAAAACTTAATTTGTCAAAGAAATTATTGTCTTCTCTTCTCACCAGTCTTTGGAGAGAGAGGTCTTGTCTTTCTGAGGTCAGTGAGGAATTGCTTAAGCATTACAAGATAACTAATTTAAGTGTCTTTATACTCAAATGACTTCTTACATTATTAATCAATTATAAGAAGGTAATTTGATTGACATCTAAAACATCTCACTATCCACATAAAAATGGTTATCAGACGGTTATTATTAAGGGCTTTGTCAGGTGTTAAGTTGCCTCCATGATGCTCAGTGGAAGCCAGGTGTCCCAGCCAATTGATCAAGCACATGTGATGCTACTTAACTCAAATATCCACTCTAAACAGGATTTTCTTTATTGGGTACTCATCTCCCAGGCCCTGAAACACAGACCAACAGAAATGTCTCTAAAGCAAAGCAGGAGAAACAGTCACACATGGTGTGAAATCCTGGTTGTCCTTCTCTCAGGCACCCTGCTTCATAGCCTCCTTTGATCCTGAGGTACATTCCCCAGGGTTCTCTCCAGTCAAGTACCTTTTTACTGGGCTACTGTGGTCTCCTTCAGCTCTTTTCAGTTGCCCCCTGCCTGGAACCCTCTCCAGACAGGCCTAGCTCACATAACTCCCTTCTGGGTGTTGCTGCCTGAGCCTTTCAGCCTACGTATCCTTCCTTTCTCAGGCAGAGAGGTTGCAGACCTTCTCTCAGCTTCTTCCTTCTTTTAACCAACACTGCATCTACCCCAGCTGGAACCAGTAACACCCTAACTAGCTGCCATCACCATACCAGGCTAAATTAACCCCCTATCTGTCACAGGGATCTTGGGCCCGGTCCCTCTCTGGGTATGTATACACAGGGATAAAAAATACATGTGGCTGGGCTGGGTCGCTTATTTGGGCCCACGGGGCTCAGGCTCTGGAGCTGAAAAATCACTGTGTAGATGCTTGGGCTCCAGCCTGAACTGTGGAATCCTGCGAGGGTGGAGTGTCCCAGAGCTCAGGCTCCAGTCCAAGCCCAAATAGCTACATAGTGATTTTTAGCCCCGCAACCTAAGCCCTGTGAGCCCAAGTCAGCTGACCTGCGCCAGCCTTAGCAGTGCTGCAGGTCTCTTATCCCTGTGAATAGAGACCAAATGCCCTGTGACAGGCTTGCCTTTAGATACACAACATTTGCAAATAAACATATCAAAAGAAGCTTCTACCACCTTAAACATTTGAGGGCTAACAAAGTGGAAACATGTGAGAAATAAATAATGTCTCTCAACTTTTCACAACCAAAAATATTTTTTAAAAAATTCAAGTTTAGTAAGGTTATTTCTATAATTCCTTATGCTGGTTTAAAACTAAAGGTCTTTGCAAAGAGGAAGAGTAAAGAGCCCCACTTTTGTGCCTTACTTCATGGCTCTGATAACCCATACTAAGCACTCTTGTCAGTGGTTGGCTGCATGTGTGTTCTCCCTGCATGCTGCACTGGCTCTGGCCAGATACAGCAGACCTCGATCGAACTACTCAAGAAGACCACAGACTTGGCTGAGTGGCAAAGGTGCTCAACCAAATTTATTGTTAACGAAGCATGGTCCTAGAGCCCAGTAGACTCTACAGGGACACTAACACATGTATGCCATTAAAATGGACTTGGCTCAGTGAATTGTGGGACTTGCCATTCCCCCCTCGGTCAGATCAAGACACACCTTCAGGGATCCCTCTTTTATACAAGTTACTTATTACCCCTCTGATGTGGTTAATTGCCACCCTTTACCTTGTACCTGTTGGTTTGATCGAAACAACTCTATCAATCACCCTGTTATCCTGACCTTCTCTTTAGGAGGTGTCCTATATCATCTTCAGGGAGTGTGTTTATACCATAACTTACTATTAGGCATGATCATAGAATCATAGAATATCAGGGTTGGAAGGGCCCTCAGGAGGTCATCTAGTCCAACCCCTTGTTCAAAGCAGGACCTAATCCCCAATTAAATCATCCCAACCAGGGCTTTATCAAGCCTAACCTTAAAAACCTCAAAGGAAGATTTCACCACCTCCCAATGTAACCCATTCCAGTGCTTCACCAACCTCCTAGTGAAAAAGTTTTTTTTAAAATACAACCTAAACCTCCCCCACTGCAACTTGAGACCATTACTCCTTGTTCGGTCATCTGCTACCAGTGATAACAGTCTAGATCCATTTTCTTTGGAACTGCCTGTCAGGTAGTTGAAAGCAGCTATCAAATCCCCCATCATTCTTCTCTTTTGGAGACTAAATAAACCCAGTTCCCTCAACATTTCCTCATAAGTCATGTGCTCCAGCCCCCTAATCATTTTTTTTGTCCTCTGCTGGACTCTTTCCAATTTTTCCACATCCTTCTTGTAGTGTGGGGCCCCAAACTGGACACAGTACTCCAGATGAGGCCTCACCAATTCAGAATAGAGGGGAATGATCACGTCCGTCGATCTGCTGGCAATGCCCCTACTTATACAGCCAAAATGCTATTAGCCTTCTTGGCAACAAGGCACACTGTTGACTAATATTCAGCTTCTCGTCCCTTTGTAAACCCTAGGTCTTCCTGCAGAACTGCGCCTAGACACTCGGTCCCTAGTCTGAGGAATACATGGGACTCCGCACTTGCCCTTGTTGAATCTTACCAGATTTATTTTGGCTCAATCCTCTAATTTGTCTAGATCCTCTGTAACCTATCCTACCCTCCAGCATTCTACCACTCCTCCCAGTTTAGTTTCATCTGCAAAACATGCTGAGGGTGCAGTCCATGCCATCTTCCAGATCTTAATGAAGATATGAACAAAACCGCCCCAGGACTGACCCTTGGGCACTTTGCTTGATACACAATACCAAATACTGGGAGCCATTGATCACTACTTATTGAGCCGAGATCTAGCCAGCTTTCATATCCACCTTATATATCCATCATCCAGCCATAATTCTTTAACTTGCTGGCAAGAATTCTGTGGGAGACCATATCAAAGTTTTGCCAAAGTCAAGGGAATAACATATCCACTGCTTTCCCCCTCACCTACAGAGCCAGTTATCTTATCATAGAAGTCAATTAGGTTAGTCAGGCATGACTTGCCCATTGGTGAATCCATGTTGATTGTTCCTGATCACTTTCCTCTCCTCTAAGTTCTTCAAAATTGATTCTGGAGGACCTGCTCCATGATTTTTCCAGGGACTGAGGTGAGGCTGACTGGTCTGTAGTTTCCTGGATCTCTTTCTTCTCTTTTTTTAAAGATAGGCACTACATTAGTCTTTTTCCAGTCATCTGGGACCTCCCTGATCACCATGAGTTTTCAAGATAATGGTCAATGCCTCTACAATCACATCCGCCAACTCCTTTAGCACCCTTGGATGCAGTGCATCTAGCCCATGGATTTGTGCTCATTCAGCTTTTCTAAATAGTCCTGAACCACTTCTTTCTCCACAGAGGGCTGGTCAACCTCCTCCCCATGCAGTGCTGCCCAGTGCAGTAGTTCAGGAGCTGACCTTGTTCTTGAAGACAGAGGCAAAAAAAGCATTAAGTACATTAGATTTTTCACATCCTCTGTCACTATGTTGCCTTCCCATTCATTAAGGGGCCCGCACTTTCCCTGACCACCTTCTTGTTGCTAAACATACCTATAGAAACCCTTCTTGTTACTCTTAACATCCCTTACTAGCCAACTCCAAGGGTGATTTCACCTTCCTGATTTCACTCCTGCATGCCTGAGCAATATTTTTATACTCCTCCCTGGTCATTTGTACAATTCCACTTCTTGTAAGCTTCTTTTTTGTGTTTTAAGATCAGCAAGGATTTCACTGTTAAGCCAAACTGGTCGCCTGCCATATTTACTATTTCTTCTGCACATTGGGATGGTTTGTTCCTGCAACTTCAATAAGGGTTCCTTTATTCTGGAATGTGTTTATGCAAGTATCCAGTGCCTAACACTTCTTAGGGGTATTTGTGTTTTTGCAAAACCAGCTATGTTCTTGTCAAGTTCATGTACCAGATGATGAATTTGCAAGCAGGCATCTGTTCTGTAATGGGCTGACTTTTGCCCATACCCTGACTTTTGCTAACTTTGCTTTATATCATCAGGGCCTGACTTTAGTTTGAGCCTAAAGACATGGCCCCAAAACAAACAAATAAAAAGGCCTGAGCAGTCCCTCCACCTACACTACTCTGGAATTAAACAAACAAGCAAACAAACAAAACAGACTTGCCAGACTTCACTCTGATAACTTGGGTCGAGTGTTGTAACCCATTTTTCCACCCTTCCTCCATTTTGTATTTTCAGGGACTGATTTCTTTAAAACTCTTTCTTGTTTCAACAATACCTAACCTAGAACATCTGATGTTACCGCCAAAATATAAATAAGCAAAACACAGATTAGTTTAGATCATCTGTGCAAAAAGCTACTTACTCGCTCAACTGAAGTACAATAATATAACATAAATATTTTTTGTCTTATTTTGGTAAAAGTGAACAAATAAAAAAAATCTGGACTAGTAAACTTGCATGATTATTTTTCAAGGTGATTGTGAGGTTGTCATTGTCATCATTGTGATGTTATCATGTTATCATTGTGATGTTAACATAAATATTTTTTGTCTTATTTTGGTAAAAGTGAACAATTAAAAAAGAATCTGGACTAGTAAACATGCATGATTATTTTTCAAGGTGATTGTGATGTTATCATTGTGATGTTATCATTGTTGCCATCGCTGTTATATAATTGGAATGAATCTTATACAAAGTGTGTTAATCAATATGTCAGCCTGAAAGTTGCTTAACCCTTTCTATTAACTGACCCAGAGTCAATCCTTAGAGACATGTTAGAAAACTATGTAAGTGGTAATTAGGGCCATTCCATGTTACATAGGCTAGAACTTTGAAATGCAAACCTGTATTGTTAGAAAATTAGAGGTGATACTAATTGTATCTGTTTACTTATATCTTGTATGTGTTTACTTATATCTTGTTAGATATAAGCCATGTAAACAGACAGTTCCTGTCTATCACTATAGCTATTGATTCAGAGATCAAAAGGGAATGTTGACATTTAGATGAATTTTGGGTGAAATGTCATTGTATCTATGTCTCTTTAAATTCTGTGATAAATTTATCCATTAAGCAGTTTATCTTATTTTAATTATCAGTGATGTTTAAGAAATTGGTCTACTTCAAAGTCTCCATGATTGCCTATTGTTTGCCTTAGGATGCCGAGCTGTTGAAGTCCTGGAACTATATAAAAAGCCCTTGGGTCCTGATCCTTTTTATCTCAGATCTGCTTGATGCGTCATGCAGGGAAAGCTTAAGTCGAAGACTAAGATCTCCAGTCCCATCTGGATCACCCTAAATATGGACATTGGCCTATAACCTGTGGACTAATTCTAAAAGAACTCTTTGTAACTACAAAGCTCACCATCTCTACTATGAATCAGTTCTCAGAATGGTACTCATGTCTGTATGTATTCTGGTCTTTTAACCAATACTCTCTCTTTTCTTTTTAAATATTTTTTAGTGTAATTAATAAGAATTGGCTGTAAGCGTGTATGTGGGTAAGATATGAAATATTCATTAACCTGGCAGGTAATGTGTCCAGTCCTTTGGGATTGGTAGAACTTTCTTATAAAATGAATAAGATTTTCAGTAATCCTCATCATATTTGACTTGGGTGTCTGGGTGGAGACCTGAGACTGGGTTGCTTTAAGGGAACCGTGTTGTTGGCTTCTGGGTAACAAATAAGGTATTATAGAAGCTGTTTTGTGCTGACTTGGTAAATCTAAGTATTGGAATATCCACTAGCTTTGGAGATTGACTAAAAAGATTAGTCATACTCTTCAGAAAGAAGAATAGAATGGGGAAGGCATGAGAATCACACTAGGAGTGGAAAAGAATCTACTGATTGTCTTTCATGTGGGAATAAATGATACTGATAAATTCTTGCTGGGACACATCAAGGAATACTACACAAGGCTGGAAAAGACATTTAAAGAAATGGAACTCAGATGACCTTCAGTGGGATACCACCTGACTCTGGAGGTGGAGAGTGAAGGTCAGACAAGATTATTATGATCAACAGGTGGATCAGACAGTGCTGCTGTGATGTTCAACCACTAGAAGACATTCATAGACAGAAGGGTCTTCTCATCAGACTTTCCCTGAGTAGAGAGAGAAATAGAATTCTGGGATGGAGGTTGTCACAACTGATTAAAAGATTCCTTAAACCAGGAATTTGGAGAGACTGTTTTGAGATGCTCATGTAATCTCCCTGCCTGGTTCTAATATTAAGCAGAAAGAAAATCAAGTAAAAGAGGATCCAGCAAAGGAGAAGAGAACAACAGAGAGTAGGAAAATAGACAACAAGAGGAAAGATAGTGCCAATACCAATGATGTTTACAGTCAGGCAGGTGATGTTAAGCTGTCCTGCAGTGGCTCAAGAGCACGAGTACCAACCTCAGGGCAGGCTGCTAGGAAACAGAGCAAAAACCTCAAACTGGTTGAGTTCTATATTCAGATTTTGCCAACCTGTTATCAAGTGTGAACTCCTCAGTCACTATAACTGCCTTAATATGGAGTCATAGACAGTCCCCTGGTATAGTCCAATCTGTTTTGCCAGCCAGGTAAGCTTACCTTTGCAATATATGGCCCCTTACACCAAGAATCGCAGCAAATATTCAGGCTACTACCAGTCCCAAAGGACCAGTCACTTATCCCAGGTCAATGGCACATTAGATCTCACACCAAAGACAATGCTTGTAGCCAATCCTATAATAAACTGTATAAAGATTTATTAAATAGAAAAATGAGTTATTTAAAAGTGTGATAGACCCAGGCCAGTTGGGTACAGCAGAATAGTCGAAGGCAGATATACTGGCCACTGGATTAATAGTTTGGTTCCCTGAATGACCAGGGCAGGGGCTGCTCCAGGCTATTGAGAACACTTGACTCTAATTAACTGTAAAGAGTCAGGTGAGGCCATTAAGTTAATGTGACCAGCTGACTCTAATTAAGGCCCCGCTGATACTATAAAAAGGGCTCACTCCAGTCAGACAGAGGACAGCCAGGAGAGAGGAAGTGTGCCTGAATGTCTGGTTAATGAAGACACCCTCAAACCATTGTTAAGGGAGTCCTAAGGTAAGAGTGAAGAAGGGAGAAGCAGGAGAGCTGTGGGAAGTGGCCAGGGAAAATGTAGCAACTCTGGCAGTGAAAGGTTGGCTGCCAACAGCACCGTTAGGGTCCCTGGGCCGGAACCCGGAGAAGAGGGCGGCGCCAGGTTCCCCGCAACCCACCACTACAGGAACATCTCCTGGGGGGGAGTCAGGCCCTGTAAGGACAGGAGGCTAAACTGTTGTGAAATAAGCTCCAGGGACAACAGAAACTGTGGGAGTTTCTTATATTTGTAATACCTGTTTACCTGCTTTAAACCTTGCGCGTGGCAGAGCCTGACCTTGCTCCTGTGGGTCCTGCACTTTAGGCGGTTTATGGTAGCCTCAGTGGCTCACTGTGACCCTCCACATAGCCGTTCTCTCTCTCTAAGGCCAGAGTTACAGTCTACTGAGCCTTTTCATCATAGGCCTTGCAAGGAGGTTGGTGAGAAAACTCCCACAGTTTCTGTTGTCCCTGGGAGACATTGTCCCTGTTATTTCAGAACAGTTTAGCCTCCCGTCCTTGACAGAGATTTTCAAAAAGTAATAGAAGCTTCTATAAAAGCAAATTCTTTATGTCCTTCAGGGCTAACCCAAGCTAAGCATCTGGAGGTCCCTTGCATATACCTAGAAACATTGCCCCCGCCACCCGAGCCTCAAGATAGTAGCAAAGAGCTATAGTTCCTTCTTTTTAGGGGGTTTATTCCTCTCCTCTCATGTGCCTGAGCTGAAAACTCAGCTATGGGAGGAATGCACTTGCATGACTCATCTTCACTGGGGCAAGGGGGGAGGCATAGCAACAAAGTTTTTGTCCTCTTCAATGTTCCACAATACTGTCAGGGGCCAATGGACCTGTTTCCTGTTGGACAGGAACACATTTGGCTGCAAGATTGGCACTTCTCACTAGTGGACTAATGGAAACATGGTGAAATAGTAGTCATGACTGGAATACAGTACTGCGGATTTATGTTCAGAAAGACAGAAATAAAAGATAAAGATAGCTGATTAGCATGTATATTAATGAGGATGTAACTGTAAAGAAAGTTAGAAGTGATGGAATTAAAAAGGAAATCTGTTTGTGTCAAAATCACTTTGGAAAGGAAAGTAACTGTGGCTCCACTGGGATAGTACTCGAGAGTCTGCTAGAGACTACACAGGATCTGATCTGGATATGGATAGAGACCTCTTCATATTTTAATTAAATAAATGTTTTGGGAATTGGTGATCATGGGGCATTTTAATTTCCCAGATATAGATTGGAGGCAGGGCCGGCCCACAACATTTTAGCACCTGAGCGGGGAATCGAATGACACCCCTATGTTCCTGGCTTGGGCCAAAACTTGAAAGGTCTCAGTTCTGCTTTCTTCCTGTTCTACTTCTTTCATGGTACTTGTCATAAACAGATGGTTAAGGGTTGATGTCTTCTTTTACCTGTAAAGGGTTAAGAAGCTCAGTAAACCTGGATGACACCTAACCATGAGGGACCAATATGGGAACAGATACTTCAAAATCTTGGTGGAGCCGAAGTTTTGTTTGTGCTTTTTGTTTTGTTCGTTTTCGCTCTTGGGACTAAGAGGGACTAGACGTACATCCAAGGCTCTCCAAATCTTTTTGAATCAGTCTTTCATATTTCAAAATTGTAAGTAATAGCCAGGCAAAGGTGGATTAGTCTTATGTTTGTTTTCTCAACCTTGTGAATGGTTCTTTTTGCTGGAAGGATTTTACACTCTGTTTGCTGTAACTTTGAATCTAAGGCTGGGGGGGGGTTCTCTGGTCTATATGAATCAGAGTAACTACTGTAAAGCATTTTCCATCTTGATTTTACAGAGTAATTTTTACCTTTTTCTTTCTTTAATTAAAAGTTTCTTTTAAGAATTCTGATTTTCTCTTGTTTTAAGATCCAAGGGGATTGGTGTCAGACTCACCAGGGTTGGTGGGGGGAAAGGAGTGGGGATGGTTAAATCCCCTTATTTTAAGATCCAAGGAGTTTGGATCTGTGTGAAACCTCTCAAGACAACCCAGGGAGGGGAAAGTCCTGGGCGGAAAGGAGGGAGGATGGTTAATTTCTCCTTGTTTTAAGATCCAAGAGGTTTGGATCTGTGTTCCCCAGGGAAGGTTTGGGGAACAAAGTGGTGCCAGACACTAAATTCTGGCTGGTGGCAGATCTAAGCTAGTAATTAAGCTTAGAAGGTGCTATGCGAGGACCCCCACATCTGTACCCTAAAAGTTCAGAGTGGGAAAAAAACCTTGACAGTACACTGCCTCTGCTACCTACCTACTACTAAAGAGAACTTTAAAATGCCTGTTCAAAAATCTGAAGTAACACTTAACTTTCAAACTCCTGAACAGCAAATGTAACTTTTCTTGTCTGCATATTAAACACTGGCATTTCATCTGTTTGAATGATCAAAGTGGTGCTTTCCCATGCCTTCTTGGTTGCAAAGATTTGAACTGCTTCCTGCTGAAGGTCCACAGTCTGGACAAGCTCATGTTCTATTGAGATGGTTGCCAAGGCCAACCAGCCTCTCCTGTGTCATTGTGGAGCGTAGATGTGTTTTATTAACTTCAGCTTGAAGAAGCTGAGTTATCCACTGGCAACTGTTACAGGAAGTGTTAGAAGTATGTGTAGAGCAACAAAAGCATTTGGAAAGAGAGTGGTCATCTTATTTGTGCACGTATATTCCAGAACAGCCTTAGGAGTTGATCCTGCTGAAATCTATCTTGAAAGGGCTTTCAGTTCAACACCTAAATCAGTGGTTCTCAAAGCCAGTCCACTGCTTGTTCAGGAAAAGCCCCTGGTGGGCTAGGCTGGTTTGTTTACCTACCACATCCACAGCGTCGGAGAAAAACTTAGTTCTCACTCTCTGGTTGGGTACAGCAAAGTCAGATACTTTATTCTCAAGCAATTGCATAGAGGGAGAGAGTGCACTAGGACACAGGGTTTCCCCCTCCTCTCTAGGCAGGTTTCTCTGCAGGTAAACAATTACAGCAACCATTTATACCTTTTGTTACATACAATAAGAAGAACAGCTGCATTTTGTTTATACATAGATCATCTTGATATCTTATTTTTCTCACTTCTATTTAGACTACAGTCTACATTCCATATCTAACACAAGGTCGCAACAACTTCTCACACAGTTCTTTCCCATTCACCTCACACAATCCTCGCTTCTACAAATCTCGCATTATTAGAATAACAGTTAGCCTAACTCTTACTCACAAAAGAGACTGATGCATTGAAATCCCCTTCAAATCCCTGTCAGTTCTTGCTCTACTTCCACAATCCCCCATTTTGTACTTCTAGTACAACTAACATCTTTAAACCTCCATTTACATTAAGCCTTGATTTTAGATTCTTCATCAAACGCTTCAACCTTAGGGGTTTTGACTGGATGCAATGACAGTGCATGATTAGCTTGGACATGAAAGGCATTACTATTATCACATCCTTTACAACAACAATAACATAATCATAAACTAAATAACAATACAAGCATTAAAATCTCCATGGTAAACATATGATGGGGTTGTTGTACAGTTTTAGTCACAAAGCACAATACATCATACTTAGAACATAAAGCAGACATTCCATAAGCTGTATGAAAGGCATTATTTTCAACTTGATATATATTTTGAAGCATGTGAATTTGCCCTGTACTTCAGAGATTCTTTGAACCTCTGGTAACAATGAAAGCAAATATTGAAACCGATCAGGTACCAAACTAGTCCAGTTAAAGGGTATCTGGAACCTAAGGGCTACTTGTAAAATTCTATCTGCAGGCCAGTAGATAATGATTGCCTGTAGCAGTAGTGAGATTAAAATGAATATCTCACAATGTGGTGGCTTCAACATACACACAGTTATCATTGGCTTGAAAAAGTAGGTGTCCTGTCAGGATAGTTCCTTGTCCCCTACCCTCCCAGCAAATGTTGTTGTGAATAGTGACAACTTGCCCTGGCTTCAGGTTACTTATACACTGAAGCTGGGGGTTCTAATGGCTAAAAAGTCTATTGACTCCCTATTTCTATCCAAATGTTGGGTGTTATTTTAAGGGCACTGACTATAAATCAGTTAGGCATACCAGGTGGTCTAATCTCCCAGATGTCACGGTGAATAATCCAGTCCCACATGCATCCTCCCTACGGACCCAGCAGGATTCGGTATGTGGGAGCCCACATCCCCCTAACCAGTCCATATGCTTGGAAGGAGCACTGTGAATGTTCACACTTCCACCCAGAAAATCTCCAAGTATGTCTCCATGGGCGCAGATCAGATGGAACTCCTGAAGTGTCTGTAAGGGCAGTGGGCCAAGTCTGGTACTCAAGATCACTCCGAATGGCCATCAGCTGGTCATTCAGGAAATCCTGAATTTCTGAACATACTAGTTCCCACTGCAATGCCTTCCCAGCCTCAGTAGTATTCGATACCATCTCTGTCAGCAACTTCTGGGTCACAGAACTAAGGGTGGAAATAACATGTAACTCACCAACTCCAACCTGTATGTGGGTTAGCTGGGCTCCAGAAATAAGGCCAGTGACCTTTTCTAGTTGCCCCAATTTCTCATCATGTTCTTGGTTCTTAAAAATATTTCAAATTGCTGCTGCACTATTGGCCCCATCCCACAGAGATCCAGTCAAGTCCCTCTTCTTTCTGGAGGAAATAACCCAGGCCCTCTGTTGTGCTAATCTAAAGGCAGCCCCCTGTGAGCAATTTGGGTATGTAGAGGTGATCTGGAAACTGGATAAGGGCAATGTAAATTTAACAGTGCCTAGTATTGTATTAATCACCGTCCATCGATATCCTAATATATCTCTCTTTGGTACAGTACCATACCACATCTGTTATTTAACTAATCTCAGGTACTTTCAAGAGGCATGTCATGGTATAATTCCCCACTCTGAACCTCAGCGTCCAAAAGATGGGGTACCAGCATGAATTTCTCTAAGCTTAATTACCAGCTTAGAACCTGTAGCACTGCTACCAACCAGGAATTCCAGTGCCTGGTACACTCTGGTCCCCCCAAAACCTTGCCCGGGGACCCTCCAAGACCCAGACCCTCTGGATCTTACCACAAGGAAAGTAAACCCTTTCCCACACCGTTGCTTCTCCCAGGCTTCCCATCCCTGGGTTACCCTGGAAGATCACTGTGATTCAAACTCCTTGAATCTTAAACAGAGAGGAAACTGCACCTCCTCCCTCGTTCTCTCTCCCCCTCCCAGACTCTTCTTGAGAGAGAAAGTAATTCTACACAAAGAGAAATTAGCCTCTCTCTCCCCCTTCCCTCCTTTCTCCCCACCAACTCCCTGGTGAATCGAGACCCCGTCCCCCGGGGGCCTCACACCAGAATAAAAAAAAACAATCAGGTTCTTAAACAAGAAACTTTTAATTAAAGAGAGAAAAACAGTAGAAATTATCTTTGTAAATTTAACTGCTGCCATATCTCATAAAATGGCAATAGGACCTGCTCTAGTATAGACACTGGAATCCCTCTCCCCTAAAAAATATTAAGACATTATAATAATCCTTTACAGCAAAATATCATACAATTATCAACTTATTTTCTTATACGCAAATAGCTCCGTGCATACCTAATGATACGCAGCGCTCAATATCCTATCTCATCTTAATGTGTGCAGATACTCAATTAAATATAAAACTCTCCATCACAAACCTGGCAGTACCGTTATGTTACATCTTAAGTAAGTTAGTCTCAATATTTATTTCTGAATGCGTGATATAAAAACGTCTCTAGTCTACAACTTTCGCGATTGTAACGAACTCTGAGTATGTAAATTAACCTATTGCTCATAGTGTCACAACACCGACTCTAAGCGCACGCGTCTCCAGTATGTCCGAACAAGATAAAACAATAATCCATACATATGACACAAGTCAACACGTTCTTGAATATACACTCAATAGATTCGAAGTGACCGTATATAAATCCTATTTACTATAAAAAAATGACATAGACGGCTCGCAACATCATCAGATAGTACTGGAATCATGTTTGATTATACCTATTATCAAAAGAGATATATACATACTACCTACTGTCTACTCAGTACTACCTCACCTCATAGTCTAACGTCGAGTGTCGTGTATCTTGGTTAATATCTCTATCTCTCTAGTCCTTTGTTCCTGTAGAACCCAATGTGGCTGGAACATTACACTGGAAGAGTTTGCAACAAAAACAGTATGCAGCATTCTGGGTTTCTGAGTATATAAGTCATGGCATCTCCACTTTGTCGCCACTGGGATTTCACACCAGCAATGTGTTGGATGCAAATTTCTATTTTCATTGTCTTTGGGGAACTTTAAATTTTTCACTTGCTGTGGTCCATGCAGAATGAGAGAGTCCCTCAGGCTACTGCTCAAGTGGGTCCACAGTCCTGGATTATCTAGACTTAAGGAACTAAACTCAGCAGCAGCTGTTTCTTGCGCCTCCACCACACTCTTCTCTGATCTACACTTTTCTTCAGGAATGTTCATTGTTACATCTGTTTAAGATGGAGATATGGACGCTGCAGTAGCTGCCAGGTCACCTTCACTCTGACTAACTGGAAGATCAGGCATCTCCTCACCACTCACATCCTCACTGGGGCCAGAAGGCTCACCATGAACATTTGTGACTATGTATCTCATGGGAGCTCCTTCCTGCTTAGATAGAAAAGCTTCCTTTGCTTTCTTTCTTTTTCTGAATGCTGCCCCAGAGGGGTGTTTTCTTCTTTCACTCATGACTGCTGTTCTGTGCCAGCTATAGTGCCTCTCAACACTCAGTTGAAGAGGACAAATAAGCAGCCCGGTAGCAGGGCCTGAGTGAGGGAAGATATCAGCGTCTTAAGAGCCTAACTGGCTCCTATTACTTCAGTTGACTGCCTGTTCTCAGGTGGGTTCAGGGAAGCAGCAGGAAACAGGAAGCTACCTGAGAAGCTGGTGTTAATCAGTCCAGGCTCTTGGGGGTGCTAGAGAGGTACACAAGAGGTTCCTTCTCCTCTCTCTCCCTGCAGCTCCTGCTGCTTTCTGTTATTCCCTCTCACTTTTCTCCTGCCTGCCTGTTACATCTCTTGTGCCCCCCTTCTTCCAGCACAGCACTCCACCATCTCTGTGCATCTAGAGCAGAGAGAATACATATGCACCAGCAGCAGACAAAATTGTCTATACTCTGGGTCCTAGTGGTGCCCCCGCCCCACAGTCTGGTGCCTGAGGCAGCCGCCTCAGTTCATCCCATGGTAAGGCCAGCCCTGGAAGGACAAATGCTATTAATGGAAGGACCCAGATATTCCTGGATGTGACAGCTGACAGATTTCTTCACCAGACTGTCACTGAACCAACAAGAGGTGATGTCATTTTAGATTTAGTATTGGTAAGTAACAAGGACCTCACAGAAAAAACTGGCTGTAGAGGACAATCTTTGTTGTAGTGATCATGAATTAATTCATCTTAAACTAAATGGAAATATAAACACATATAGATCTGCAATTAAAGTTCTTGATTTCAAAACTTTAAAAAATTAAGGGACTTAAGTAAGTGGACTGGACTGAAGAACTTGGGGAACTATACTTGCAGGTGACTTCTATTACTTTAAGTCAAAGTTGCAGAAACTATTAGAAGCCTGCATCCCAAGCAAAGGAGGAAAACTCAGAGAAGAGTTGCAGCCCAAACTGGATGAACAAGCATCTCAAACAGGTGAGAAAACAGAATGCCTACGAGGAATAGAAGGAGGAATGGATCAGCAAGAAAAGCTACCTCTTGGAGGTCAAGATATAGGGATAAAGTGAAAACTGTCAAAAACCAAGCAGAGCTAGGCCCTGCAAGGGATATTAAAAACAATAGTCAATGGTTCTTAAGACATATATATATATATATATAGAGTAGAGATGTTTATCAATCTTTCCACCTTCTTGTAGTTCCTTTTTGGTTAAGATCAGCAAAGGATTTACTGTTAAGCCAAGCTGATCACCTGCCATTATTTTACTATTTCCTCTGCAATTGGGAGTTGTTTTTCCTGCATAACTTTTCAATAAGGGTCTCATTATTCTGGAGTGTGTAGCATAGTTCTCAGTGCTCTATCACTTCGTTAGGGGTATTTGTGTTTTGCAAGAACCACTATGTCTCTGTCAAATTCATGTACCAGCAATGATGAATTTGCAAGCAGGCATCCTGTTCTGTAATGGGACTTGACTTGTTGCCCTAACCTGACTTTTGCTAACTTTTGCTTTATATATTTCAAGGGCTGATTCTAAGTTTGAGCCTAAAGACATGGCCCCAAACAAACAATAAAAAGCCTGAGAGTCCCTCCACTACACTACTCGGAATTAAACAACAACGAGCAAACAAACAAAACAAGACTTGCCAAGACTTCAATCCTGATAACTTGGGTTCGAGTGTTGTAACCCCATTTTTCACCCTTACCTCCATTTTATTTTCAGGGAGATTTCTTATAAAATCTTTTCTTGTTTCTAACAATACCTAACCTAGAACATCGATGTACCGGCAAAATATAATAAGCAAAACACATCGATTAGTTGTAGATACATCTGGCAAAAAGCTACTTACATCGCTCACTGAAGTACCAATAATAAAATAACATAAATATTTTTTGTCTTATATTTGTAAAAGTGAACAATAAAAAAAATCATGGAAGTAAACGCATGATTATATTTTTCAAGGTATTATTGTGAGGTTTCATTGTCACATTTGTGATGTTATCAATGTTATCATTGTGATCGTTAACCATAAATATTTTTGTCTTAATTTTGGTAAAAGTGAACAATTAAAAAGAATTCGGAACTAGTAAACAATGCATGATTATTTTTCAAGGTGATTGTGAGTTATCATTGTGATTTATCATTGTTGCCATCGCTCGTTATATAATTGGAATTGAATCTTATACAAAAGTGTGTTAATCAATAATGTAGCCTGAAAGTTGCTTAACCCTTTTATTAACTGACCCAGAGGTCAACCTTAGAGACAGTGTTAGAAACTATGTAAGATGGTAATTAGGCCATTCCATTTATATATGCTGATAAACTTTGAATGCAAACCTGTATGTTAGAAAATAAGAGGTGATACTAATTTATCTGTTTACTTATATCTTGTAATGTGTTTTACTTATATCTTGTTAGATTAACCATGTAAACAGACAGTTCCTGTCTATCATCTAATAGTATGATTACAGAATCAAAAGGGAATGTTTGACATTTAGATGAATTCTGGGTGAAATTCATTGTAATCTAGTCTCTTTAAATCTGTGATAATTTATCCATTAAGCAGTTACTAGATTTAATTATCAGTATGTTTAAGAAATTGGTCACATTCAAAGTCTCCATGATTGCCTATTGTTTGCCTAGGAGCCGAGCTGTTAAGTCCTGAACTGATATAAAAACCCTTGGGTCCTGATCCTTTTTATCTCAGATCTGCTTGATGCGTCATGCCAGGGAAAGCTTAAGTCGAAAGACTAAGATCTCAGTCCCATCTGGATCACCCTAAAAGATGACATTGGCCATACCTGTGGACTAATTTCAAAGACTTTGTACTACAAGCTCACCACTCTAACTATGACATTTCTCAAAATGGTACACTGTGTTGTAGTATTCTGGATCTTTTAACAAATATCTACTCTTTTCTTTTAAAATTTTTAGTGAATGAATAAGAATTGGCTGAAGCGTGTATGTGGGTAAGATAATGAAATATCATTAACACTGGCAAGCTAAGTGTGTCAGTCCTTTGGGATTGGTAAAGAACTTTCTTAAATAAAATGAATAAGAATTTTCAGTAATCCCATCATCAATTTGAACTTGGTGTCTTGGGTGAGACCTGAGACTGGGTTGCTTTAAGGGAACGGTGTTGTGGCTTCTGGGTAAACAAATAAGGTATTATAGAAGCCGTTTTTGTCTGAACTTGTAAAATCTAAAGTATTGGAATATCCACTAGCGTTGGAGATGACTAAAAAGATTAGTCATATCTTCAGAAAGAAAAAGAATGGGGAAGGCATGAGAATCACAACTCAGGAGTGGAAAAGAATCTACTGATGTCTTTCATGGGAATAAAGATACTGGATAAATTCTTGGCTGGGACATCCATCAAGGAATACTACACAAGGCTGGAAAAGACATTTAAAAGAAATGGAACTCAAGATGACCCTTCAGTGGAACCACCTGCTCTGGAGGTGGGAAGTGAGGTCAGACAAAGATTATTATATCAACAGGTGGATAGACAGTGCTGCTGTGATGTAACCACTAAAGACATTCATAGACAGAAGGGTCTTCTCATCAGACTTTCCTGAGTAGAGAGAGAAAAGAATTCTGGGATGGAGGTTGTCACAGACGATTAAAGAGTTCCTAAACCAGGAATTTGAGAGACTGTTTGAGATGCCATGTAATCTCCCTGCCTGGTTCTAATTAAGCAGAAAGAAAATCAGTAAAAGGAGGAATCCGAAAAGGAGAAGAGAAAACAGAGAGAGGAAATAGACAACAAGAGGAAAGATAGTGCCAATACGCAATGATGTTTACGTCAGGCAGTGATGTTAAGACCTGTACTGCAGTGGCTCAAAGAGCAGCGAGTACCACCTCAGAGGCAGGCTGCTAGAAACAGAGCAAAACCTCAACTGGTTGAGATTCTATAATCAGATTGCCAACGCTGTTATCAGTGTGAATCTCCTAGATCACTATAAAACTGCCTTATATGAGTCATAGACAGTCCCCTGGTAATAGTCCAATCTGTTTTGCCAGCCAGGTAAGCTTACCTTTGCAATATATGCCCCTTATACACCAAGAATCGCATGCAATATCAGGCTACACATCCCAAGACCAGTCCTATCCCAGGTCAATGCACATTAGTCTCACACCAAAGACAATGCTGTAGCCATCCTATAATAAACTGTATAAAGATTATATTAAATTAAGAAAAATGAGTTATTTAAAAGTGGTGATAGACCCAGGCCAGTTGGTACAGCAGAAATAGTCGAAGGCAAGATATACTGCCATGGATAATATTGGTTTCTGAATGACCAGGGCAGGGGCGCTCCAGGTACTGAGAACATTGAACTCTAATTATGAAAGAGTCTAGGTGAGGCCATTAATTAATGTGACCAGCTGACTCTAATTAAGGCCCGCTGAGACTATAAAAAGGGCTCACTCCAGTCAGACAGAGAAAGCCAAGGGAGAGGAAGTGTGCCTAAGTGTCTGGTTAATGAAGACACCCTCATAACATTGTTAGGGAGT